>NC_031984.2:35454100-35708285 GCF_001858045.2 Oreochromis niloticus
ATAATTAAGCTGCAAGCAGCGATATGAGGGCCCTCGCACCCCCGGCACGTCGAGCCAAGCCCAACACCTAAAACCAGCGCTTCCGATCTGATGTCACATTGATGGAATTCATGCATTTAACCACCAGCTAAAATTTCATCTCATTCAACCATTATTATAGTCGTCCCACTAGGTGGCGCTCTAACCATTACTGACAAATGGCATAACAAACATTTCCGAGCTCGAGTCTCATCACGCCTGCGACCTTTGGGAGAGATTGGACATTGTGTTTTTGAGCGACAGCAGTTACTGCTTTTTGGCGAGTGATTGAAACTCCACGTGCCGCCATGACCACCCCGTTTCCCTGAACGTAAAAAGCTTCGCAATTTAACATCACAAAGGTCTTTAGATTCCACACACAGGAGATCGCGTAAATCTAATGAATCCCTTGGAGGAGTTCGTCAAAGTATGAGGCCTGAAAAGAGGGAAAATGTCGCCAAATTTACACATTAATTTTAAAATGGCTGACTTCCTGTTGGATTTGGGATATTGCTCCAAGAGACTTTTTTGTACATCTTGATATCTCCAATAAGCTTGCCAGGTTTCAACTCATACATAAAACACAGAGCAGGGGCTGTTGTTTTGAAATTTTGTAGGGGGCGCTGTGGAGCCATTTTGCGCTGTTCAAGGAAAATGAACATATAAAAAGAAATCCCTCATCACATTAGAGGTGTGCGCCAAATTCAAGACTTTTTAAACTTTTCAAGCCCCTCAAAAGCCACTTCATCTTTCATGGTGAACTGCGTTGCCACCAGGGTGCGCCGTTCAGTTTATAGTCACAATTTTCTCACTGAAGCATCAAGAGGGACTGATGGTGATATTCACCGCTTTTGAGGTGGCCACGATGAACCTGTGAAAATCAGTACAACAAAATGAAAGACATGACATTTCCTGGTGCCACTAGGTGGCGCTCTACGTATTCCTGACAATGGGCATATCAATCTGTTCAGGGCGGGTCTGACATCATCCCTGTAAAATCTGGTACTGATCACATTGGATTTCATTGAGTTACACTAATTTGTTTCTTCATGGCGAGACCTCAATGTTCGCCATGCTGCTGGGGTCACACCCTTCAGCGAAAACTCACAGTTTTCTCTGTAACCCAAGACCAACTCCTTAAGGCTTTCCTGGAGAAATTTGAGGCTGCAGATGTCACCCATTACAATACTGTACCCCAAAGTGTAAAACATGACATTTCCTGTTCCCACTAGGTGGCGCTGTCCCTGATGTCAAATATGGCAGTTGAAATATGTTCAGGGGTGGAGCCTTATCATATGTGTCCACTTTGGTCAAGGTCGGACAATGTATGACAGAACGAGAGGCAATAAGATTTTCATGGCGAGTCATCGAAATTCGCCGTGGCGCCACGGCCTCACCGTATCCCGAAAACTCAAAAGCTCCGCAATTTAACATGGCCCAGGTGTGTAGTTGACACTGACCAAATATGAAGCTTGTACGATGAAATTCCAATGAGGAGTTCGCAAAAGTTCGAGGCATGGAAATGGCAAAATTAGAGCCAAAATGTCACCTTCACTTCCAAATGGCGGACTTCCTGTTGGGTTTGCGTCAATGGGCCCACAGACTTTTTTGTTCGTCTTGGCATGATACACATGTGTGCCAGATTTCAGACATGTAGCTCAAACGATGTGTTCGTAGGGCTGCATTTAACAAGGCATAGGTGGCGCTCTAGAGCCATTTCCCAGTGCTCATATGTAAAACCAATAAAATACAAAATTTTTCACCAGACCTGGCATGTGTGCAAAATTTCAAGAGTTTTTGAGCATGTTAAAGCCCTCAAAAGGCCCTTGTTTGCCTGAATAATAATAATAATAATAATAATTAAAGCTGCAAGCAGCGATATGAGGGCCCTCGCACCCCCGGCGCGTCGAGCCAAGCCCAACACCTAAAACCAGCGCTTCCGATCTGATGTCACATTGATGGAATTCATGCATTTAACCACCAGCTAAAATTTCATCTCATTCAACCATTATTATAGTCGTCCCACTAGGTGGCGCTCTAACCATTACTGACAAATGGCATAACAAACATTTCCGAGCTCGAGTCTCATCACGCCTGCGACCTTTGGGAGAGATTGGACATTGTGTTTTTGAGCGACAGCAGGTTACTGCTTTTTGGCGAGTGATTGAAACTCCACGTGCCGCCATGACCACCCCGTTTCCCTGAACGTAAAAAGCTTCGCAATTTAACATCACAAAGGTCTTTAGATTCCACACACAGGAGATCGCGTAAATCTAATGAAATCCCTTGGAGGAGTTCGTCAAAGTATGAGGCCTGAAAAGAGGGGAAAATGTCGCCAAATTTACACATTAATTTTAAAATGGCTGACTTCCTGTTGGATTTGGGATATTGCTCCAAGAGACTTTTTTGTACATCTTGATATCTCCAATAAGCTTGCCAGGTTTCAGACTCATATATAAAACACAGAGCAGGGGCTGTTGTTTTGAAATTTTGTAGGGGGCGCTGTGGAGCCATTTTGCGCTGTTCAAGGAAAATGAACATAGAAAAAGAAATCCCTCATCACATTAGAGGTGTGCGCCAAATTTCAAGACTTTTTAAACTTTTCAAGCCCCTCAAAAGCCACTTCATCTTTCATGGTGAACTGCGTTGCCACCAGGGTGCGCCGTTCAGTTTATAGTCACAATTTTCTCACTGAAGCATCAAGAGGGACTGATGGTGATATTCACCGCTTTTGAGGTGGCCACGATGAACCTGTGAAAATCAGTACAACAAAATGAAAGACATGACATTTCCTGGTGCCACTAGGTGGCGCTCTACGTATTCCTGACAATGGGCATATCAATCTGTTCAGGGCGGGTCTGACATCATCCCTGTAAATCTGGTACTGATCAGATTGGATTTCATTGAGTTACACTAATTTGTTTCTTCATGGCGAGACCTCAATGTTCGCCATGCTGCTGGGGTCACACCCTTCAGCGAAAACTCACAGTTTTCTCTGTAACCCAAGACCAACTCCTTAAGGCTTTCCTGGAGAAATTTGAGGCTGCAGATGTCACCCATTACAATACTGTACCCCAAAGTGTAAAACATGACATTTCCTGTTCCCACTAGGTGGCGCTGTCCCTGGTGTCAAATATGGCAGTTGAAATATGTTCAGGGGTGGAGCCTTATCATATGTGTCCACTTTGGTCAAGGTCGGACAATGTATGACAGAACGAGAGGCAATAAGATTTTCATGGCGAGTCATCGAAATTCGCCGTGGCGCCACGGCCTCACAGTAACCCGAAAACTCAAAAGCTCCGCAATTTAACATGGCCCAGGTGTGTAGTTGACACTGACCAAATATGAAGCTTGTACGATGAAATTCCAATGAGGAGTTCGCAAAAGTTCGAGGCATGGAAATGGCAAAATTAGAGCCAAAATGTCACCTTCACTTCCAAATGGCGGACTTCCTGTTGGGTTTAGGACATGGCCATAATAGACTTTTATGTGCGTCTCCGAACGTTAGATATGTGTTCCGAGTTTTATACATGTAGGTCATACCCATCTCGGGGGCTCGCGTTTCTCATTTTTCTAGGTGGCGCTACTGAGCCAATTTTCCCTGGACATGTCTACGGACATTAAAATACGTAAATTTTCACCAGACCTGACGCGTGTGCAAAATTTCATGAGTTTTCGAGCATGTTTAGGCCCTCAAAAAGCCGATTCATTTGCCGAAATAATAATAATAATAATAATAATAATAATAATAATAATAATAATAAGAAACAGAGCAGATACAATAGGGCCTTCGCACTTTTGTGCTCGGGCCCTAATTAAAGCTGCAAGCAGCGATATGAGGGCCCTCGCACCCCCGGCGCGTCGAGCCAAGCCCAACACCTAAAACCAGCGCTTCCGATCTGATGTCACATTGATGGAATTCATGCATTTAACCACCAGCTAAAATTTCATCTCATTCAACCATTATTATAGTCGTCCCACTAGGTGGCGCTCTAACCATTACTGACAAATGGCATAACAAACATTTCCGAGCTCGAGTCTCATCACGCCTGCGACCTTTGGGAGAGATTGGACATTGTGTTTTTGAGCGACAGCAGGTTACTGCTTTTTGGCGAGTGATTGAAACTTCACGTGCCGCCATGACCACCCCGTTTCCCTGAACGTAAAAAGCTTCGCAATTTAACATCACAAAGGTCTTTAGATTCCACACACAGGAGATCGCGTAAATCTAATGAAATCCCTTGGAGGAGTTCGTCAAAGTATGAGGCCTGAAAAGGGGAAAATGTCGCCAAATTTACACATTAATTTTAAAATGGCTGACTTCCTGTTGGATTTGGGATATTGCTCCAAGAGACTTTTTTGTACATCTTGATATCTCCAATAAGCTTGCCAGGTTTCAAACTCATACATAAAACACAGAGCAGGGGCTGTTGTTTTGAAATTTTGTAGGGGGCGCTGTGGAGCCATTTTGCGCTCTTCAAGGAAAATGAACATATAAAAAGAAATCCCTCATCACATTAGAGGTGTGCGCCAAATTTCAAGACTTTTTAAACTTTTCAAGCCCCTCAAAAGCCACTTCATCTTTCATGGTGAACTGCATTGCCACCAGGGTGCGCCGTTCAGTTTATAGTCACAATTTTCTCACTGAAGCATCAAGAGGGACTGATGGTGATATTCACCGCTTTTGAGGTGGCCACGATGAACCTGTGAAAATCAGTACAACAAAATGAAAGACATGACATTTCCTGGTGCCACTAGGTGGCGCTCTACGTATTCCTGACAATGGGCATATCAATCTGTTCAGGGCGGGTCTGACATCATCCCTGTAAAATCTGGTACTGATCAGATTGGATTTCATTGAGTTACACTAATTTGTTTCTTCATGGCGAGACCTCAATGTTCGCCATGCTGCTGGGGTCACACCCTTCAGCGAAAACTCACAGTTTTCTCTGTAACCCAAGACCAACTCCTTAAGGCTTTCCTGGAGAAATTTGAGGCTGCAGATGTCACCCATTACAATACTGTACCCCAAAATGTAAAACATGACATTTCCTGTTCCCACTAGGTGGCGCTGTACCTGGTGTCAAATATGGCAGTTGAAATATGTTCAGGGGTGGAGCCTTATCATATGTGTCCACTTTGGTCAAGGTCGGACAATGTATGACAGAACGAGAGGCAATAAGATTTTCATGGCGAGTCATCGAAATTCGCCGTGGCGCCACGGCCTCACAGTAACCCGAAAACTCAAAAGCTCCGCAATTTAACATGGCCCAGGTGTGTAGTTGACACTGACAAAATATGAAGCTTGTACGATGAAATTCCAATGAGGAGTTCGCAAAAGTTCGAGGCATGGAAATGGCAAAATTAGAGCCAAAATGTCACCTTCACTTCCAAATGGCGGACTTCCTGTTGGGTTTAGGACATGGCCATAGTAGACTTTTATGTGCGTCTCCGAACGTTAGATATGTGTTCCGAGTTTTATACATGTAGGTCATACCCATCTCGGGGGCTCGCGTTTCTCATTTTTCTAGGTGGCGCTACTGAGCCAATTTTCCCTGGACATGTCTACGGACATTAAAATACGTAAATTTTCACCAGACCTGACGCGTGTGCAAAATTTCATGAGTTTTCGAGCATGTTTAGGCCCTCAAAAGCCGATTCATTTGCCGAAATAATAATAATAATAATAATAATAATAATAATAATAATAATAATAATAATAATAATAATAAGAAACAGAGCAGATACAATAGGGCCTTCGCACTTTTGTGCTCGGGCCCTAATTAAAGCTGCAAGCAGCGATATGAGGGCCCTCGCACCCCAGCACGTCGAGCCAAGCCCAACACCTAAAACCAGCGCTTCCGATCTGATGTCACATTGATGGAATTCATGCATTTAACCACCAGCTAACGATTCATCTCATTCAATCATTATTATAGTCGTCCCACTAGGTGGCGCTCTAACCATTACTGACAAATGGGATAACAAACATTTCCGACCTTGAGTCTCATCACGCCTGCGAACTTTGGGAGAGATTGGACATTGTGTTTTTGAGTGACAGCAGATTACTGCTTTTTGGCGAGGGATTGAGACTCCACGTGCCGCCATGGCCACCCCCTTTCCCTGAACGTAAAAAGCTTCGCAATTTAACATCACAAAGGTCTTTAGATTCCACACACAGGAGATCGGGTTAATCTGATGAAATCCCTTGGAGGAGTTCGTCAAAGTATGAGGCCTGAAAAGAGGCGAAAAAGTGGCTAAAATTACACCTTAATTTTAAAATGGCTGACTTCCTGTTGGATTTGGGATATTGCTCCAAGAGACTTTTTGTACATCTTGATATCCTCCATAAGCTTACCAGGTTTCAGACTTATAAATAAAACACAGAGCAGGGGCTGATGTTTTGAAATTTTGTAGGGGGCGCTGTGGAGCCATTTTGCACTATTCAAGGAAAATGATCACATAACAACAAAGCGCTCATCACATTGGAGGTTTGGGCCAAATTCCAAGACTTTTTAAAATTTCCAAGCCCCTCAAAAGCCACTTCGTCTTTCATGGTGAACCGCGTTGCCACCAGGGTGCGCCGTTCAGTTTAAAGTCACAATTTTCGCACAGAAGCATCATGAAGGACTGATGGTGATACTCACCGCTTTTGAGGTGGCCACGATGAACCTGTGAAAATCGGTACAACAAAATGAAAGACATGACATTTCCTGGTGCCACTAGGTGGCGCTCTACGTATTCCTGACAATGGGCATATCAATCTGTTCAGGGCGGGTCTGACATCATCCCTGTAAAATCTGGTACTGATCAGATTGGATTTCATTGAGTTACACTAATTTGTTTCTTCATGGCGAGACCTCAATGTTCGCCATGCTGCTGGGGTCACACCCTTTTGCGAAAACTCAGTTTTCTCTGTAACCCAAGACCAACTCCTTAAGGCTTTCCTGGAGAAATTTGAGGCTGCAGATGTCACCCATTACAATACTGTACCCCAAAGTGTAAAACATGACATTTCCTGTTCCCACTAGGTGGCGCTGTACCTGATGTCAAATATGGCAGTTGAAATATGTTCAGGGTGGAGCCTTATCATATGTGTCCACTTTGGTCAAGGTCGGACAATGTATGACAGAACGAGAGGCAATAAGATTTTCATGGCGAGTCATCGAAATTCGCCGTGGTGCCACGGCCTCACCGTATCCCGAAAACTCAAAAGCTCCGCAATTTAACATGGCCCAGGTGTGTAGTTGACACTGACCAAATATGAAGCTTGTACGATGAAATTCCAATGAGGAGTTCGCAAAAGTTCGAGGCATGGAAATGGCCATATTAGAGCCAAAATGTCACCTTCACTTCCAAATGGCGGACTTCCTGTTGGGTTTGCGTCAATGGTCCCACTGACTTTTTTGTTCGTCTTGGCATGATACACATGTGTGCAAAATTTCATACATGTAGCTAAAACGATGTGTTCGTAGGGCTGCATTTAACAAGGCATAGGTGGCGCTACAGAGCCATTTCCCAGTGCTCATATGTAAAACCATTAAAATACAAAATTTTTCACCAGACCTGGCATGTGTGCAAAATTCCAAGAGTTTTCGAGCATGTTAAAGCCCTCAAAAAGGCCCTTCTTTTGCCTGAATAATAATAATAATAAGAAACGGAGCAGATACAATAGGGCCTTCGCACTCTCGGTGCTCGGGCCCTAATAATAATAATTAAAGCTGCAAGCAGCGTTATGAGGGCCCTCGCACCCCGGCACGTCGGGCCACGCCCAACAGCTACAACCAGCACGTCCGATCTGATGTCACATTGATGGAATTCATGCCTAGAACCACCAGCTAACGATTCATCTCATTCAATCATTATTATAGTCGTCCCACTAGGTGGCGCTCTAACCATTACTGACAAATGGGATAACAAACATTTCCGACCTTGAGTCTCATCACGCCTGCGAACTTTGGGAGAGATTGGACATTGTGTTTTTGAGTGACAGCAGATTACTGCTTTTTGGCGAGGGATTGAAACTCCACGTGCCGCCATGGCCACCCCGTTTCCCTGAACGTAAAAAGCTTCGCAATTTAACATCACAAAGGTCTTTAGATTCCACACACAGGAGATCGGGTTAATCTGATGAAATCCCTTGGAGGAGTTCGTCAAAGTATGAGGCTTGAAAAGAGGCGAAAAAGTGGCTAAAATTACACTTTAATATTAAAATGGCTGACTTCCTGTTGGATTTGGGTTATTGCTCCAAGAGACTTTTTTGTACATCTTGATATCCTCCATAAGCTTACCAGGTTTCAGACTTATAAATAAAACACAGAGCAGGGGCTGATGTTTTGAAATTTTGTAGGGGGCGCTGTGGAGCCATTTTGCACTATTCAAGGAAAATGATCACATAACAACAAAGCCCTCATCACATTGGAGGTTTGGGCCAAATTCCAAGACTTTTTAAAATTTCCAAGCCCCTCAAAAGCCACTTTGTCTTTCATGGTGGACCGCGTTGCCACCAGGGTGCGCCGTTCAGTTTAAAGTCACAATTTTCGCACAGAAGCATCATGAAGGACTGATGGTGATACTCACCGCTTTTGAGGTGGCCACGATGAACCTGTGAAAATCAGTACAACAAAGTGAAAGACATGACATTTCCTGGTGCCACTAGGTGGCGCTCTACGTATTCCTGACAATGGGCATATCAATCTGTTCAGGGCGGGTCTGACATCATCCCTGTAAAATCTGGTACTGATCAGATTGGATTTCATTGAGTTACACTAATTTGTTTCTTCATGGCGAGACCTCAATGTTCGCCATGCTGCTGGGGTCACACCCTTCAGCGAAAACTCCCAGTTTTCTCTGTAACCCAAGACCAACTCCTTAAGGCTTTCCTGGAGAAATTTGAGGCTGCAGATGTCACCCATTACAATACTGTACCCCAAAGTGTAAAACATGACATTTCCTGTTCCCACTAGGTGGCGCTGTCCCTGATGTCAAATATGGCAGTTGAAATATGTTCAGGGGTGGAGCCTTATCATATGTGTCCACTTTGGTCAAGGTCGGACAATGTATGACAGAACGAGAGGCAATAAGATTTTCATGGCGAGTCATCGAAATTCGCCGTGGCGCCACGGCCTCACCGTATCCCGAAAACTCAAAAGCTCCGCAATTTAACATGGCCCAGGTGTGTAGTTGACACTGACCAAATATGAAGCTTGTACGATGAAATTCCAATGAGGAGTTCGCAAAAGTTCGAGGCATGGAAATGGCAAAATTAGAGCCAAAATGTCACCTTCACTTCTAAATTGCGGACTTCCTGTTGGGTTTGCGTCATATGTGGCCACAGACTTTTTTGTTTGTCTCGGCATGATACACATGTGTGCCAGATTTCATAGATGTAGCTAAAACGATGTGTTCGTAGGGCTGCATTTAACAGCGCATAGGTGGCGCTCTAGAGCCATTTCCCAGTGCTCATATGTAAAACCATTAAAATACGAAATTTTTCACCAGACCTGGCATGTGTGCAAAATTTCATGAGTTTTCGAGCATGTTAAAGCCCTCAAAAAGGCCCTTGTTTTGCCTGAATAATAATAATAATAATTAAAGCTGCAAGCAGCGATATGAGGGCCCTCGCACCCCCGGCGCGTCGAGCCAAGCCCAACACCTAAAACCAGCGCTTCCGATCTGATGTCACATTGATGGAATTCATGCATTTAACCACCAGCTAAAATTTCATCTCATTCAACCATTATTATAGTCGTCCCACTAGGTGGCGCTCTAAGCATTACTGACAAATGGCATAACAAACATTTCCGAGCTCGAGTCTCATCACGCCTGCGACCTTTGGGAGAGATTGGACATTGTGTTTTTGAGCGACAGCAGGTTACCGCTTTTTGGCGAGTGATTGAAACTCCACGTGCCGCCATGACCACCCCGTTTCCCTGAACGTAAAAAGCTTCGCAATTTAACATCACAAAGGTCTTTAGATTCCACACACAGGAGATCGCGTAAATCTAATGAAATCCCTTGGAGGAGTTCGTCAAAGTATGAGGCCTGAAAAGAGGGGAAAAAGTCGCCAAATTTACACATTAACTTTAAAATGGCTGACTTCCTGTTGGATTTGGGATATTGCTCCAAGAGACTTTTTTGTACATCTTGATATCTCCAATAAGCTTGCCAGGTTTCAAACTCATACATAAAACACAGAGCAGGGGCTGTTGTTTTGAAATTTTGTAGGGGGCGCTGTGGAGCCATTTTGCACTGTTCAAGGAAAATGAACATATAAAAAGAAATCCCTCATCACATTAGAGCTGTGCGCCAAATTTCAAGACTTTTTAAACTTTTCAAGCCCCTCAAAAGCCACTTCATCTTTCATGGTGAACTGCGCTGCCACCAGGGTGCGCCGTTCAGTTTATAGTCACAATTTTCTCACTGAAGCATCATGAAGGACTGATGGTGATATTCACCGCTTTTGAGGTGGCCACGATGAACCTGTGAAAATCAGTACAACAAAATGAAAGACATGACATCTCCTGGTGCCACTAGGTGGCGCTCTACGTATTCCTGACAATGGGCATATCAATCTGTTCAGGGCGGGTCTGACATCATCCCTGTAAAATCTGGTACTGATCACATTGGATTTCATTGAGTTACACTAATTTGTTTCTTCATGGCGAGACCTCAATGTTCGCCATGCTGCTGGGGTCACACCCTTCAGCGAAAACTCACAGTTTTCTCTGTAACCCAAGACCAACTCCTTAAGGCTTTCCTGGAGAAATTTGAGGCTGCAGATGTCACCCATTACAATACTGTACCCCAAAGTGTAAAACATGACATTTCCTGTTCCCACTAGGTGGCGCTGTCCCTGGTGTCAAATATGGCAGTTGAAATATGTTCAGGGGTGGAGCCTTATCATATGTGTCCACTTTGGTCAAGGTCGGACAATGTATGACAGAACGAGAGGCAATAAGATTTTCATGGCGAGTCATCGAAATTCGCCGTGGCGCCACGGCCTCACAGTAACCCGAAAACTCAAAAGCTCCGCAATTTAACATGGCCCAGGTGTGTAGTTGACACTGACCAAATATGAAGCTTGCACGATGAAATTCCAATGAGGAGTTCGCAAAAGTTCGAGGCATGGAAATGGCAAAATTAGAGCCAAAATGTCACCTTCACTTCCAAATGGCGGACTTCCTGTTGGGTTTAGGACATGGCCATAATAGACTTTTATGTGCGTCTCCGAACGTTAGATATGTGTTCCGAGTTTTATACATGTAGGTCATACCCATCTCGGGGGCTCGCGTTTCTCATTTTTCTAGGTGGCGCTACTGAGCCAATTTTCCCTGGACATGTCTACGGACATTAAAATACGTAAATTTTCACCAGACCTGACGAGTCTGCAAAATTTCATGAGTTTTCGAGCATGTTTAGGCCCTCAAAAGGCCGATTCATTTGCCGAAATAATAATAATAATAATAATAATAATAATAATAATAATAATAATAATAATAATAAGAAACAGAGCAGATACAATAGGGCCTTCGCACTTTTGTGCTCGGGCCCTAATAATAATAATAAGAAACAGAGCAGATACAATAGGGCCTTCGCACTCTCGGTGCTCGGGCCCTACAAAGCTCCACAGGAGGGCGCTCTGTGATAAACTACTGTTGTACAAAAAAACATTGGATATATTAAACAACTGAACTGTTCCATGATATAAAGTCACCTTAGACTTTACAGCCCTAATTCATGCAGTTTGCTTTGTAGTGAAACTAACTCCTGCACTGTTTTACTTTCTCCTTCTTCTCTCCCAGTATATCCAGTCTGGCTCCAATTCCAGAGTCAGCTTTCCTCACTAGTTTTTCAGTCTGCCTGCACCCATGTTTCTGTTGTTACCAACTTTTTTGGTGGTGTGTTTTAGTGATTTAGACCTTTTTGACTGGCACTTTGGTTTAGTGACAACTCGTGGGTTGTGTTCTCTTTCTTTAAACAGTGATAGTGGCTTATCCATCTCTCTTTTAGTTGAATTAGTAACAAAAGTATTAATAAAATCCTTTATTAATCCTAACAATTTTGCCTTACTTTGCTCCATCCCCTGGACCGTTAAACGAACACAACATTGTATGAGGGTGAAACTAGGTAGATCCACATTATAGTCTGAGATGTTTTTATTCAACCATGTTCCATTAAAATAACTGAGACTGCACTCAAAGTGTACTTTCTGACTCTTCACTAATATCTCCAGCTTTTGTTGGGCTGGAGATATTTTCCATGATGACTGTTGCCAGAGAGGGCTTATATTTCCACTTCCAAGCCCTCAAAAGTGCACCAGCACAGCCACCATGAAAACACCTCTTTATCTCAGCTGGATGGTATCTTCCAGATTTGCTCTGTTTCAGTGACAAAAGTACCCACAGCTCTTGAGCAAACGCTTCGAGTGAAAATCACTAAAACTAAAGTTTGAGTAAAAATCAGCGCTACCAGACTTGCTGCTGCTGTTGAAGTGCATGTTCTAGAACTTGGGTTAAAGAGCCAGCAAACTGAAATATTGCATATTGTATATTCTCTCTCTCTTTCTCCTTCACTCTCTGTCTCTCTCTCTCTCTCTCTCTCTCTCACACACACACACACACACACACACACACACACACACACACACACACACACACTTCTCCCCCTTTTGATCACGTGTGCAACACTGAAGCCAGCACAGAGAAAAAAGTGGACACAACGACAGGCTATGTGGTGGTTAACATCATGAGGACACCATGTGTCTATTGAACATCACAACCATTCTTTTCAGGTTCAGGTGAAATGATTCACTGGTGTATTACCAACTGATCTCCACGATCTTCATAATCTAACTGGACACAACAGTATGGTAGTCCTTTTGTTATAATCAGCAGTGACGTCTTCTCGATGCTGCCTGTCAGGTACATTTAGATAGCAGTAGTTAATGGATGAATCACAGCCATTATTTCCTACATGAATCACCTCTCTCTCTCTCAATGATCTATTTTTATTTCACAGAAACTTAAAAGCGATATATGTAATTAGTTTCTGTTCATCAATCCATTTCATCAAGCAGATTATATCAGTTCTAGTTTCTTTTTCACTTTGTGTCTTAGTTTTTCAAATCCAACATTTTGTTTGTACATCTTTATCAACCACTTCTACTCTGAACTCTGTTTTACAAGGTGCATGAGTGAATTGGGAAGGTTGGGAAAGGAGATTTGATTGGACAGTCTAGTGTTAGTAATAAAAATTAAGGAATGGGCTGCTTTCAGTGCTTGTTGGGCCGGTGTGCAGCTGCCCTTCAAGCCAGTCCATAGCCTGTATAATTATACTGACAAAGAAAAAAATTATATTGAGCCATCAATCCAATGGGCAAATACTCGGTATGCCACATTACCAGTCCTGTGTAAGACTGAAGCAGTGACTGAAAATTACAAGAAATAACTATTTTCTGTTGTTTAAATTGTAGAGGTTGACACCTGAACAGAAAAATTAGAACAGTCAGGGGTCTCACACATACACACACACACACACACACACACACACACACACACACACATATTTATCCTTCAAGCTCGGGTCCTCTACCAGAGGCCTGGGAGCTTGAGGGTCCTGCGCAGTATCTTTTCCTAATCTTGCTGTCATTCAGTATTGCTACTTCTATTACTATGGCTGTCTTCTTCTCACCATTTTGTCCGTCTTTATCTGAAGTCCCACAGGATCTTATCTCGGTCATTCTCCACCACCCTAGGTCTCCCATTTTGACCTCGGGACTTCCAGGACATACTCGGCACAGATGTTTCTGTATACCATGCCGGCCACTTGGTTATGGCGTGGTACTGACACTCACCAGTCCCTGGCCTCCTTCCTTAGCTTAGTGTACAGCCTCAGGGTGCTGGACTTGGGGTGAAAGTCAGGAGCTTTCTTGTCTTGATGTCAGTGGCTTCTATCTCCTGCTTTGGCCAGCTTATTACCCCAGCTGGGTACCTGATCACGGGCAGGGTGTAGGTGTTGATAGCCCGGATCTTGTTCTTACCGTTCAGCTGACTCCTCAGGACTTGTCTGACCCTCTGCAGGTATTTGGTGGTTGCAACTTTTCTAGCGGCCTCTTCATGGTTCCCATTCGCCTGTGGGATCCCCAGGTACTTGCAGCTGTCCTCTATGTCAGCAATGTTGCCTTCTGGTAGCTCGATCCCTCAGTTCTGACTACCTTCCCTCTCTTTGTTATCATCCGACTACACTTCTCCAATCCAAATGACATTCTGATGTCATTGCTGTAGATCCTGGTAGTGTGTATCAGTGAATCGATGTCTCGTTCACTCTTGGCATACAGCTTGATGTCATCCATGTACAGGAGGTGGCTGACAACTGCTCCGTTCCGTAGTCGGTATCCGTAGCCAGTCTTGTCCATGATCTGACTGAGGGGGTTCAGGCCTATGCAGAACAGCAGTGGGGACAGAGCATCTCCTTGGTAGATCCCACACTTGATGGTGACTTGTGCTATGGGCTTGAAGTTGGCCTATCGTGTTGTACGCCACTAGGGATGGGTACCGGTGTCCGGTGCCATGATGGCACCGGTTCTGACATAAACGGTAGTAACCAGACCGAAAAGCAGCGCACATTTCAGTGCTTTATTTCGGTGCTTTTTTTTTCCTGAGCCAATTCTAGCCAATCATTTTACGTTTCCGAGGATAGTAGGCGGGGCCAGGTACGTACGTTCTTTTAGAGCAGAGCTACAGATTAAAAATGCCCAAGGCGAAGCGATCAAAAGTCTGGCTGTACTTTACAGCAAAAGATGCAAACTCAGCAGCCTGCAACAAGTGCTTTAAGCTGATACTGTGATACTGTCAAAGGAGGTAACACCTCGAATCTGATGAAACACCTGGCGACGCATAGCGTTTTTTTTTTTAAAGCCGAGAAATGCGCCGTGTTTGATAGCTTGCTGCGAGACCTCACACCGTGCACATCTACTGCGGGTGTGGTGCCTGTTATCGGACCCGGAGTTAGCAACATCCCCCAAAAACCCGAAGAGTAGAGTCCTGGCCCCTAGCCCTGCCAGCGTAGCAGAAATGATGAGGATGATGATGGCAGCAGCAGCCGTTCTTCTCTGCGTGAGGAGCTTCATGTTGTTCGTGTGTAATTAACGTTGAGTAGGCTAACCACATTATTACATTAATGCATGTAAGGTGAACTAGCAAACACCGTCGTAGTTACATGCGGCTGTCTTCTTGTGTGATGGCAGATACTCCTTCACCCTGGCCAAAAAGGCTAAAATGACCAAAGAAAAAGTGGAAAACAGTTAAACATGAGAGGTTTTTGGACAAAGTTTGTGTTTTTTCCATTGTTTAAGCACTGCTTCCAGCCAAGAGTGAGACCATATATGCCCTATAGCTGCAGAAAAGGCTAACATTGTTATCTTTTTACAAAAAAACAGCTGAACATGAGAGGTTTTTGGACCAATTTTGTGTTCTCCATTCTTTAAGCACCGGTTCGAGCACTGTTTAAGCACCGGCACCGTTTCAAAAGTACCGGTTTGGCACCGGTATCGGATAAAACCTAAACGATACCCATCCCTATACGCCACATTCCCATTGAGTTCCTGATGAAGGCTCTTAGTGTCCTGTTGATCTTGTATGGGTCTGGGCATTCTAGGTTCTTAATTTGCAGTGCCTCAATAATGCTATTCCTTTTTTATTAATAAGTGTTATAAAGTCATATAGTCTAGTATTGAGTGGACACGGCCCTGAAAAATAAAGGCATTAGACCATGTGTCCTTGGGGAGTAGAAAGCTGCAGACTCTTGCTCAAGCTTGCCAGGGAAAATGTAGATAAGAGGGGACCATCTTTAGTGGAAAGTTACTGAGACACTGTTGTTTAGACTAGAATGAGAGAGCTTCTGTAATAAAACTGTTAGGGGCAGGCCACCATTTTGAGATCCGCGGCAACGTGTCATGCAGGACGCAGCCTATAGATTGTCTGGGTTAAACTTGGGGTTAGTAAATTAGGCTTAAGGTTGAAATTTGCGTCTAAAACCGTGTGTTTGGGTTTTGCAGAGCGAGTATGCTGTGTTGAGTGTGAGGGAGAAGGAAGTGTCTCCCAGAGCGCAGTGAAGCAGACTGACTGAAGAAGGAGGGGCAGGCGGCCCAACTCAGAGGGGAAGAGTTGAGTGTGAGGTGGAGGAGCTAGGAAAAGCAGTCTGTGTGACTGCATGGGGAAAGTGCCTAAAACAGAGAGTCAAGAGCAAAAAAAAGGGGGTAAATTGGTAAATTATTATGAATTATGCATAAAAACTAAAACAGAATGGGAGGAATTGGGAAAAGAGTGCACGGGAATATTTAAATTAGCAACAAGGGGAAATGTGTTTAAAGAATCAGAGAATGAGAGTGTCAAATAACCAGGGATGAAAATGATATTAAATAAATTTCTTAGTGTGTTAATACAGGTGGCTACGGACCTGGTCCTCCACAAGCACATCGGCCGGAGCAAAATGATAGATTAACATAACCCAGCAAGAATCAGCAGCTGTGAAACGGACAGCAGCAAGGAGAGAATTAGAGGAGAAATGAAGAGTTTAAGAGTACATCAAAATTCGGTCGAAATTTGGGGCCAACTGACTTGGGGAGGTTGAGAAAGTGTCCGGAGCATCGCAACAAAAGGTGAAACAGAAAACACACACAGAGGCAGAGAAATGTGAGAGAAAGGCACCTTTTAAGGAAATGACTTTTGGGGAGAAAAAAGCTAAGGTAGAGAGAAGCTTTGCGAGATCTGCAGCTCCACTGAAGACACATACAATTAACCCACCTACAAATGCACACACACGCAATGAAAAGCAGCTTACACTCATAAACACGTCAATACTTTTCAGGAATATTAAAGCAGGGAATCTTAACACACACTTGTTGTCTGTTGCAGGACAACAACTTAATTTTAAAAAGAGAGATTGAAAAAATAAATTTAGTCGTTAACATAGTCAAATTGTGAGATGTTTTCTATTGATTGAACAACACAAGTGAGAACAGAACATCATTTTCCTGTTCGTACACTCCTGTCTGCTTTTGTTTTGTTTTTTGTTCTTTGTTTTCCTCTTTATGCTTGATTACAGGCTGCTTTGCAGGCCCTGGAAGCCGAGGCTGACCTGGACTCCTGCTCTCCCCTCTACCATCGTCAACGTGACCCTGACCAAACACTGCAGCAGCTGGACCCACAACAACAACCTGAAAATGTCAACAGTGCTGCAGGAAAGGGACGGAGGGTTCTAAACCCAAGGCCCGTTTCACTACACGGACAGCTTCAGCTGACAGAGCTGTGACAAAACGCCCGGATGAAAAGTGAGGCCAAGCAACAGAATGCTGACCTTGATAACTCTGCATTAACACTGTGCAGGGCAGTGATGGACCAACATGGATGATCAGGCAGCAGGGAAAAGGGCGTGGCAGAGACAGAAGGAGCTACTGAGGTCAAAAGGCACCTCAGAATGGACAAAACACAGAAGAAGATGCAGGTTTCACCTGTGGCAAGCATGGACACTGGAGAAAGGACTGCCCCAACTGGGGCCAGAACCAGGATGGACAGCACTGTGAGCAGCAGCAATGGTTGCAAGCAGACTGAAAAGGAGGAGGGCAGGACCCCAGGGCACGCTTCAGGCCGTGGTTTACCCAAAACACCAGAACAGGAAAGTGATGAACACACTCTTACACACACATCTACACACACACTGACTCAGCATGAGGTGATACACAGAAAAACACATGTGCACTCGTTGAGTGAGAAATGACACACACATCTAAACTGAAATGCTGATTCACTGTGAAGTGATTCACACACTAAATACACATGCATGAGCTTGTCCAATGAAGAGTGATGCACACACACACATGCTGATGCAATGAAGAATGCTTTGCTAAGAAATGCTTATGCTGATAAGCAAAATGCTGCACACACAAACACACACACACACCCACATACAGACTCTGTTACAAGAAGCCATTGATTACACAGTACGCATTTTATGTTATCCAGAGGGTACATATGTCCATTTAAGAAACAAGGTCTAAAGTTCTCTGCTTATGAAAATAATGTGTGTGTGGTGAGAAAGTGAAGTTTCTTGCACGTGACTGCATGCCTCGGGATGTCTGTTTATGGCTGCTCAAGGCCTGGACTGAATTGTTCACTGTGCTTCACATAGCCTGATGAGAGATATGAGGAGCAGTGGTACAAACTAACTGTGTGTAATGTTTAATTCGGAGCACTGCATTTTCTATGATTGAGATTTAATTTCTGGAGGAACAAAAGAAGTTGCATTTCCCCTTGATAGGTATAGTGACAACAGGTGGAAAGACCTGGACACATTTGTGGACGATTGTAACAGAGCTCGCAATTGGCGAGTCACTGAGCAACACTTAAGTCTGAGTTCAGACCAAGAAAGTATCAGAAACTAATTAAAGCCAGGAGCAGTGAATGCAACTCTGCATGCTACGGCACCTGAAGTTATACTTCCCACACAATATTGTTCCATGAGGACGCTTAAACCTTCTGGTTCGCCAGATGTGGCTACCATAGCAGTATAGTATTGCAACATGGCATTTGGGTCTTCTAACTAAAATAGGAAAATAGGAACATAAATAGTGCCATCATTGCCAGACCTGGCACACATCTGGTTGACATACACTCTGCCATCACACCGGTCAGTCAGAAGTGCCAGCTTGATGCCAGATCCGGGCCAGACCTGTTTTCTATGAGCCTGGGCCACATACACCAAACCACAATCAGGCCAGATGTGGCATGCCATCACATAGACAGTGCCATCTATGCCAGGCCTGGCCCATATCTGGATGACATACATCTTGTCATGCCAGAAGTCAGCCAGCAGTGCCAGTTTGATACCAGGTCCGGGCCAGACCTGCTTGCTATGTGGGTATTGACTTGTTGCGGACGCGGTCTATTTCATGTTAAAGGACTCTAATTAAGAGATTGAAAACAGCGACATTAAGGGAAGAAGATGCAGTGCCACACTATCAGATGTAGGGATGGGTATCGAAACCCGGTTCTTGTTGAGAACCGGTTCCCACTGTTTCAATTCCTTGGAATTGTTTGCCACTTTTGCAAACGATTCCCTTATCGATTCCAGTCGCCCCGAAAGACATCAACACGTTGTGGAGCGTCATTTACCTGGCAGGAAACATGGCAGTTCAAACGCTCAAAAGTTTGGTTATATTTTACGAGAACGGATGACAACAGGGCAACTTGCAATACTTGCAAAGTAGATATTTCATTTAAGGGAGGAAACACTACGAATATGCAAAAGCATTTGCTCACAAAACACGCGATGACCTTAAATGAATGTCGTGTTTTTAATTCCGCTCCGGACTCGTGAATCTCAACCCAGCAGCAGCGGTAACGTTTGCACGTCCTCTCCCGTTAATGCGGCAGGTAAACAGTCAACTAACAGTGCATGTTATGTTAGCGCGATCTGCCTTATTACAAAACCTGCCATTACTGTGCATTTAGGCGACCATGATGAGACAGACAGAGTCTGGCTGGCAGTTCTCGCTGCAGTCTACCGTTAGCGTCTCCTTTCAGGCCAGGATAGACGAATGTCACTGAGCAGTGACTAAGTTTGTGGTCAAAGGCTTGCACCCATTTGCCACAGCAGATGCCCCCGATTTTCGGTAAGTGAATGTGTTTAATTGTAGGCAGGGACATTACTGGATATTCTTGTGTAATTGCTACAGAATAATTTATGTTATACTTTGTTATTGCTACAGAAGAATATTTATTTTATTATTTTACATTTACATTTTTTTTTCCTGGGGACCCTGTGACACCCCATTGAAGAGCCGTAGGCTGTGGATCTCTTAAGATCTCACTGTTGGGTTTGTAAGGCCATGTTACTCCTAAATTTCTATCTGGTTCAAAGAGAAGATATAAAACAAAGTTCTAAGCTAATCGACCTTAGTGTTCTCCTTTTTAAAAAGAATCGATAAGAGAATCGATAAAGAATCGAATCATTAAACAGAATCGAAAATGGATTCGGAATCGTGAAAATCTTATCAATACCCATCCCTAGTCAAATACCAGTGACGGTTGGGCTCAGTGATGAATCAGGTGAGTTGGATTTATGGCTGAATCAAGACATAAATTCCCCTGCTGTGTTTAGTGAGGGAAAGACAGAGGGGGAAAACAGAGTTGCAAATGTGAAGTTCATGTTAACACACAGGTTTTGTTTCTAGGCAGTTCTGCGGATGCAGGCTCTGGGCGGAGCCAGGAGTTCAACAGATTTAACACGATAATTAAACTGATTTCATTCCCTAACACAGGGTGGCAGAGCTGGAGCAAAGCTACTCAAGAGGAGATTTTCTGATGTTTTCTGAGAAATGATGTCACTAACCTTTTCTTTAATTTCTAATTTTGGTGGTGACACATGGGAGTGTGTCAAAAATGGCGGGGAATTTCAAGTTTAACATGACAAATTTTTTTCTGGGATCATTTTTATGACTTTGTTACAAATTAAAATGTTAGGATTGAAAATGTTTGATTTCTTTTACTAAAATAAGTGGTTATAATCATTTTTATACACACATTGCAAATGTGCTCATGAGAGTTGGCATTTAGTCTTCTGAAGGTCATAAGCTTCGTTCGACGTGACTGTCCGGACTGATATATTGTAGGAAATGACTTAGAGTGCAGAGGGGTAATTGCAAACACGCTTACACACATAGATAATAATTAGACTAATTCTCTGGGTCAGAGAGTCCCGAACATGATATTCTAAATCAACTTTGAATCACTAGAAGAACAATGGATAATAACATTAGATTATCAAGGCTGGGCAGAGAGGTGTTTTCCTTTTCTGTCTTTTACAGAGGAAGTAGCAGACACCAGACGAGGTCACGAAGATATGAGGATCCTTCGCAGCAGACAGACCAGACCAAGGAGGGTCTGGCGAAGAAAGGGGGACACGGCTGTGACCCCAAAAGTTAGATTACATTCCACATTGGGGCAGAATAATCCCCTGATCTATGCAACCAACCAAAAGGCAGTCGACGGTTGGTTGACGCAAGAAGAGGAGAAGAGCGCAGAGAATCACCCGTCCTGGAGATTAGTTTTTTAACTGTAAAGAAATGGTAAATGGCCTGTATTTGTATAGCGCTTTACTAGTCCCTAAGGACCCCAAAGCGCTTTACACACCCAGTCATCCACCCATCCATTCACACACTGGTGATGGCAAGCTACATTGTAGCCACAGCTGCCCTGGGGTGCACTGACAGAAGGTCAAAAGCCCCTCAGACAGAGGTTCTAGTCTGAGCACAAAGATAGAAGCAAGGAAACAACCAGAATGGGGATCAGAGGAAGCTGAAAAGTAATGAGAAGTCTGAGAGAATTAGCTTTAGTAATAGTCTGTGATTTTTATGCTATGACAATTGCCCAAACACAGCAGTCATCCCATATATGGCCCACCCGTTAAAGGGGGGACAGAGGGCCCAGACAGGGAAAAGAAGCATGATAACTAAGAGAACTGACATCTAGTGGGTAAAAAAGGGGAAGTGTGTAATGTTTGGAGACATGTGCTGCACTTTCATTCTCAAGAATACGGCCCCAGATGGTTCTGTAACTAGAGCCCTGGGAGGACTCAGAACATCATTTAAGAAAATAATAAATGCATGAATATTTGGAATTGATAATCCGTTGGAGGAGTGGATGACACCTGTCCTTGGGCAATGGAAGGGGTGTATTAGGTCCATTAGGGTTTCCTTATTCGTTTTTACAGCTATTTGGGTAATTTGTGGTCTATCCGAGGATTATTGGTAAGGTTGGTTAACAGGGCTGTTGGGGATCTGATGACAACATGATGATGCTTGATGATTTTATTAGTGTTGATCTGATCTGATCAGATCAAAGGAGGGACTGTTGGAATTAAATAATTTGCAGTGCCTCAATAATGCTATGCTTTTTTTATTAATAAGTGTTATAAAGTCATATAGTCTAGTATTGAGTGGACACGGCCCTGAAAAATAAAGGCATTAGACCATGTGTCCTTGGGAAAGCTGCAGACTCTTGCTCAAGCTTGCCAGGGAAAATGTAGATAAGAGGGGACCATCTTTAGTGGAAAGTTACTGAGACACTGTTGTTTAGACTAGAATGAGAGAGCTTCTGTAATAAAACTGTTAGGGGCAGGCCACCATTTTGAGATCCGCGGCAACGTGTCATGCAAGATGCATCTCCCTTCTAGAAGTAATGTGAAAGAGAAATAAAGTGTTAAATAGTCTACTGAGCAGTGTTTTGTCTTCCATCGGCTGCCTCTAAGGAATCAAAAGAACTCAGTGAATTGTTGATATTTACAGTTCCAGGTGTGGGGCATTGAGTCCTAGGCCTTCTTGTAATCAATCCAGGCAGTGCACAGGTTGGTCAGTCTGGTCTTGCAGTCTCGGCTGACTGCTCAGTTTACCAGCAGCTGGTGTTTTGCGCCTCTGGTATTCTTGCCAATTCCTTTCTGTGCCCCACTCATGTATTGAACCATGTGCCCGTTCATCTTAGCCAAGCATCTCACTGATCATTGCTGCTGGGTGTAGATCAGCTGGTTAGTCTCATTAATGGTGGTGGTAGGTATCATCCGTAGTGCTGCATTCACATCATCTAGTAGATCTTCAATTCAATTCAATTCAATTTTATTTATATAGCGCCAAATCACAACAACAGTCGCCTCAAGGCGCTTTATATTGTACAGTAGATCGCACAATAATAGATACAGAGAAAAACCCAACAATCATATGACCCCCTATGAGCAAGCACTTTGGCGACAGTGGGAAGGAAAAACTCTCTTTTAACAGGAAGAAACCTCTGACAGAACCAGGCTCAGGGAGGGGCGGGGCCATCTGCTGCGACCGGTTGAGATGAGAGAAGGAAAACAGGATAAAGACATGCTGTGGAAGAGAGACAGAGGTTAATAACAGATATGATTCAGTGCAGAGAGGTCTATTAACACATAGTGAGTGAGAAAGGTGACTGGAAAGGAAAATCTCAATGCATCATGGGAATCCCCGGCAGCCTACGTCTATTGCAGCATAACTAAGGGAGGATTCAGGGTCACCTGGTCCAGCCCTAACTATATGCTTTAGCAAAAAGGAAAGTTTGAAGCCTAATCTTGAAAGTAGAGATAGTGTCTGTCTCCTGAATCCAAACTGGAAGCTGGTTCCACAGAAGAGGGGCCTGAAAACTGAAGGCTCTGCCTCCCATTCTACTTTTAAATACTCTAGGAACAACAAGTAAGCCTGCAGAGTGAGAGCGAAGTGCTCTAATAGGGTGATATGGTACTACAAGGTTGTGAAAGGAAAATCGTGTATTTTGTGATCAGCTAACATGAAATGTATTCTTTTATTGATCATTAAGCACATGTCTACGTGACCTTTCACCTAATAACTTGTGTGATGAACTTGTGCAGCTACTAACCGCTTCCTGTTTTAAAGAACATTTAGATGTAGAGAAGGGGAAAAAACCCGCTGCTCTGAGTGACGTTGTTACCTTTACACACACACACACACACACACACACACACACACAGAAACATCTTGTATAAATAAAGGACGCAGACAGTCATGAGGCGCAGATCCTGTGTTTCATGGCTGCCCTCGCGAGTTAAAGAAAATCTGCAGTGTTTGTGTGTTTTCTAACTCAGGTGTCTCGGCTGAACAAAGAACGGCAGGGTGATTTAAAGAAATCCCCTGTCAAAGGTCATTAAGATAAGATGGGGCCTGATTATTTAAGACCTTGTATGTGAGGAGCAGGATTTTGAATTCAATTCTGGATTTAACAGGGAGCTAATGAAGGGAAGCCAAAACAGGAGAAATCTGCTCTCTCTTTCTAGTCCCTGTCAGGACTCTTGCTGCAGCATTTTGGATTAGCTGAAGGCTTTTCAGGGAGTTTTTAGGACATCCTGATAATAATGAATTACAGTAGTCCAGCCTGGAAGTAATAAATGCATGAACTAGTTTTTCAGCATCACTCTGAGACAGGATATTTCTAACTTTAGAGATATTGCACAAATGGAAGAAAGCAGTCTTACATATTTGTTTAATATGTGCGTTGAAGGACATGTCCTGGTCAAAAATGACTCCAAGGTTCCTCACAGCATTACTGGAGGCCAAGGTAATGCCATCCAGGGTAAGAATCTGGTTAGATACCATATTTCTAAGATTTTCAGGGCCGAGTACAATAACCTCAGTTTGATCTGAATTAAGAAGCAGAAAGTTAGCGGCCATCCAGGTCTTTATGTCTTTAAGACATTCCTGCAGTTTAACTAATCGGTGTGTGTTACCTGGCTTCATGGATAGATAGAGCTGTGTGTCATCTGCATAGCAGTGAAAATGTATACTATGTCTTCTAATGATGCTGCCTAAGGGAAGCATGTATAATGTAAACAGAATTGGTCCTAGCACTGAACCCTGTGGAACACCATAATTGACCTTAGTGTGTGAAGAGGACTCTCCATTTACATGTACAAATTGGAGTCTATTAGATAGATATGATACAAACCACTGCAGTGCAGTACCTGTAATACCTACAGCATGTTCTAATCGCTCTAATAGGATATTATGGTCGACAGTATCGAACGCAGCACTGAGGTCTAGCAGGACAAGCACAGAGATGAGTCCACTGTCAGAGGCCACAATGTCAGGATCTGGAGACTCGACTGGAAAGTTCTATCAGGCACTTGAGTTCCTTGGTCTCCACCCCTGGGCGGAGCCATCATCCCTGCTGCAGTCCTGCACACCTGAGACTGATTCAGGGCAATCAGGTTGAGGATTTAAGGCCCCCTCAGACTCTCCTTCACCGCCAGTTTGTCAATGACCTCATGTTTGGTATTGACTCTACGGCTTTTTATGCTCTTGCCACTTTTTCATTGTTAACCTTGGTTTCATGTGCTTCAGATTTCCTGGACCTTCTTTGTTATCACCCTCAACCCCAGCTCTCCTTGGATTATCTTCATATTCAGGAAGAATACAAGGACCCTCACCTGCCTGCCCTCCAGCCTCACTCACCACCTTGGACACAGCGGAACTCAGGTCCACCAGCCTTTCCACTACTCCCCTGGACTATCACCGCCTCTCCCTCAAAGCGAGGTTCACGCCGGTCACGCCTAACCCTAACCCTGTTTTCTTTTCTTCCCAGACGCAACCGCTCCGTTCCCGTCGCAACCTGCTAAATCCCCGTTCACTCCCACTGACCCACGGTTACATCGTTAGCAACGCCTTGTCACAAATTCACTTGTTGACTAAATAATAAACACTGCAAAACGTTTGAGCCGTCTCTGTTTGTGGTTTTCTGCAATCAAGTCCAATTTAGCTATCGGCCCGTGGCCACTGTGACACATAAGAAGATCATTTGTAACCTTCACTAAAGCTGTTTCTGTGCTGTGATGAGCTCTGAAACCTGACTGAAACTCTTCAAATAAGCCATTCCTCTGCAGATGATCTGTTAGCTGTTTGACAACTACTCTTTCAAGGATGTTTGATATGAAAGGAAGGTTGGAGATTGGCCTATAATTAGCTAAGACAGCTGGGTCTAGAGATGCTCTTTAAGTAAAGGTTTAACTACAGCCAGCTTGAAGGCCTGTGGTACATAGCCGATTATTAGAGATAGGTTGATCATATTTAAGATTTTTTTAAGATTGAAGCATTAATCAATGGCAGGACTTCTTTGAGCAGTTTTGTAGGAATGGGGTCTCAAAGTAGGAATGGGGTCTAAATCTTCTGAGGGTACTTCACATAGTCGTGGTCTCTAGCTGTGAGAGCAGTTCTTTCTTCCGAAAGTTGGAACACTGAGCTACTAGTTATGTTGCTGTCAATCTGGATGCTGGGTATCGAAGATTCCATAGGTCCCTCATCCTATTCATGTAGCCCAGTTCTCATCAGTGTGTCCTGGTTCCTCAACACCGTGCGACGTCAAGCCAGTATGGTTTCATTTAGCAGCTGGATAGGGTAGTGGTAAGACTACACGTCATTTTGTAATGGGAGTTGTGGGTTAAACTCCTGACCAGGGCATCTGTAAGAAATCAAGGATACAAACCCCTATACTAAAATATACTTACCTTATATACTAGAATATAAATTTCAAGAGTAAAGAATGAAATCCGAACAGGAGTAAACCCTCTGTCTATTATCAACGAATGAATAATTTAAACCAATCATAAAACACCTAATAGTAAGCAAGAGTATAAAGTACTTAAAAAAACCTTCAGACCTTAGGTCCACAACCCCTGCCTCTATAAACCAGATAATGTTCAGTTAAAGCAGCGGTTTTTAACGTTTTTCTAGCTTTCTCTACTTGGTAGGAAGAAATGTGCCAAAATACTGTCAAGAGAGCTAAACAAGTCATTGACAAATGACAGTTCAATACTTGAATGAATGAATGAATGAATGAATGAATGCCTTTATTTGTCACTTGTAGTTGCCTGCATCAAAATTTCAGCCTTTCTGACTGTAAATACAATACACAAACATCACATTGGGGAGACAGGTCAGACAAGGTGGCATTTTAAAGAAACAATGAAATTTATGACACAAAAGGGCAGTCAAGGAGAAAAAAAGAAACTCTGCTCATACTGGTTCCCAATACACTGTAAAAAAAAATCCGTAAAAATACAGTACAATCTACCGTATAAACGTGAAGGAATTTTCCGTATTAGTCATTTACAGGTATTTTTCTGTATTTCTCAACTACTGCAATGCATTGTGGGAAAAAGGACCCAAAAAAGGAGGGAAAAGTTAGAGCAAGAGCAGCCATCATTAGACTTCTTTCAGGCTTCATCTGGATTTTGGACTCTGGAGTTGGAGAAACTGCCTTCAAATTTCCGTGGTAAGTATTAAAACTCATGTTTTCTTTTATTAAAATAATTTTTTTCAAAAGACTCCGCATTTTTATTTAGAAAGAATTGTTAATTTATTTGTTAACTGGTTTCGGCTGTCTCCAGACAAGTCAGGAATATTTTGCGGACTCATTTTTTAAATAATCGTTATGTAGGTTTAACATGACTTAAACTTTTCATTTTAGTTAATGTTAAAAATAATTTTTACTGTGATACCACCAGTTCTGCCCTTCAGTGGCTGAACCAGTTTTCATAAATATTATAGTTAGCTGTCTGTGTCTCTCTGGGTATTACACAGCTGTGACTGCTAACTAGCTAATTAGCGAAAGTCAGCGATGTAGATAACTGGGAAAAGTGAGAACTTCATGGTATGTATAGAGAGGAAGAAATTATTTTAGGAGTCTAATAAGTACTATATCAATACCTGTGTTTTACAGTTGGCTCTACTGTACACTTTAAAGGGTTTCAGGCAAAGTTACACTAACCCTAGTTTAAGCCTCAGACCTTCCTGGCTGACGCTAGCAAATGCTAATGTTAGCCTCTGATTTGGGCTGCTAAAGTAAAGATTTTTAGCTAGCTGACCAGCACAGGTTATTTCGGTGGTTAACAGACTGTAGTGGTAATATTATTGAAAGTATAGTTTCGCCTCATTACATTTACAATTATGTCTATTTTGTAGCACGTAGAAATGTTTAGTTAATATTTGCAGACAGACACATTTTCCCTGTAACTGTGTTTTTACTCCAACATTTGTTGAAAATGTCATTTATGAAATGATGAGCAGCATTTCTAGTATGTGGAATATTTTTGTCACCCCACTGTGCTAATGTGATTAAATACTAATAATTATTACTAAAAAATTCAATAATTAATCAATAATAACTATATCTTGATTGAATTATATTGTAAGCGCAATGCTGGTGTGCAGGAGCTTTATATGCCTTGTGGGGATGCTGACATATTATAAACTGTTATGTCTATATCAAGCTTTTAGCCAAATATAAGCAGAGATATTTGTGTCTTTCTTAAAAATTCAGATCCTTAGAGATTATTTGAGAAATGGATCAACAGCTATCACTACTTGAAGCACTCTAAATCCTGCAGTGGAAAAATATCCCTTATTTCATCTTTGATCACACACTTTGGTTTTCCAGTGCAGAGCAATGGCCAAGCAAAGGAAAGACTTCCCCGAGTGAAAAAGAAGATGAAGATACAAGCTGGTGATGATCCAGAGAAGCTGGTCTCAGGAAATGAAGAAAAACCCTGATCACCTTTTCCACAGAAACAAGGTGAGTTTAATGTTGTGGTTGATTTAGTTTTTCAAGGTATGTATGTTACTTCAATTATAAACTGCTTTTGTTGCAACAGAATGTTGTTATGTGTATGCAACTCTACGTGAATTATAATCCTTTGTAGGGCTGTGTGATATGACCAAAATCTCGCATCCCAATATAAGACACATCTCTCCTGATAACGATATATATCACAAAATAGTGCATTTTCTGTAAATTCTGTGATTCTCGGGCAACTCGACTTATGTGAAGTGTTTTTAGTTGGGCGTCGTGTACCTGGAGTCGAGTGCTTTGACCGATGCATGAAACTATACATTTTTAGACATGAGTTTAAACGGCCGCCATTTTCTTTCTGAGTATTTGTTACACGCCGTGCTGCGAGGAAAAGCCTGTTCTAACGTTTGAGTCTAAGGATTATCTTGAGCACCTGACGGCTCTTTTTTGCTTTTCATTCGTAAACTCTCTCGAAACTCTTTCACGTGATTCTTGTGTAGGTGGTTAAAGAGGTTTGTCGTATTTGAGTGGTGGTGGGGACCAGTTTGTGGCATAATTTGCATAGTACAGTTTTCTGGTCCGTGTCAGACTTTTCATAACCAAACCATGTCCATGTTACAGAGGTGGCCCCTCGTTTAACAATAACGTCCTCGATTTGTCTTGACTGGTCCATCTGCTTGGAGCTAGCTGGTCCTTGCTGGCCATGCTGGTATTCTCTGTGCCTTCATCTGCGTGGTGACTGTAAGCGCCATTTATACTTACTTGATGTTTTTATTTGAGGTCATTTGTTTGATGCATATTCTGAAATTTTATGTTTGAGAATAATGTATATCATTTCAGTTTATTTTGAAAAGTCTCAACAGAAACTTGAGCTTTATTGTGAAAGGTTTATGTGGAAGTCCGTCCATAGTGTGGTTATTGTAAGTATAAGAGAAGGAGAGAACTTTAAGAAATAATATAGCCACTACAGTGACCATCACAACCATGAAAAAAATATTGCCGTAAACAGTTTATTTTGCAACACCACAAAACAAATGATAGCGTATAATATGAAACGATAGACATTTTTATATCGTCATCTGATATATATCGTCATATCGCACCATCCTAATCCTTTTTTTGTTTCTGTTGTTTATTGTTAAGAGATTTTACTGTTTTATTATACCTTTTTATAAAGTCTATGTTTTACGTCTTTAGCATACATACTGCTGCAGTGGAAAATAACCACTTTTGTGTAACCGCTTGTGAAACCTGTTTCAACTACTTTTAGAGAAAAACAGGAAACGCCTAAGGAACTTGAAACGAGAAGATTATGCCATATGCATGAGGGCGAAGACGTGCAGTAGAGTTGTCGAAAGGGGAAGCACGCCTTTACCCTTAACAGAGTTATGAAACTATACATTGTGTAAACTATACATTGAGTGTATAAATAAAGAAGGTGGACTACAGTTGTGTGTGAGTCTCACTCAGAGCTCTCACCCATGTACATGCCTTAAACAAGCTTGTTGTCTCTTTCCTTACTTACTGAAACAAAATGCTCATGACATATGTTTTGGTCCTTCGAGCCGCATGGGAAAATAACAACTGTTTTGTTGTGACTCCAAACAGAGATCTACACTGATTCCTGACGTCGTGGGGAGCCCGCACTGAAGTCTGTCGACAGCCCTCTCCAGGTAGAGGAAAAAGTCCAGAAACGTTAAATTCGGGTTCTGGCCAGTGTTTTTATCAGTGGTCCACGGCGGTGGGATTCAGTGGAACGATCTAACAAAACCGGCTGCAGCGACGTTTCAGTAAGGTAAAGAAACCCACACGTATACACTCGCGTAAAACGTTGTTCGCCTATAGCACGGGCTGGTAGAAAAGTGCAGGGATCCAAAAATAGGTTCGCCACCGCACAGGCTGGTATAAAAGTGCAGGTTCGCCACCGCACGGGCTAGTATAAAAGTGCAGGGATTTGCCCGCCTGAAGGGCCGGTAGACTGATCCACTAAAAGGATCTGCGCGACTGTATATTAAATGTTTGTGTTTTTTGTGTGTTAAGAGTAAATCATTTTTAACAGCACAGTACGCTGCTGGATTACTCTTTTGTTACTGTCATTTTATTTCCTGTCAGTAGCTAAAGTACTGGTGAGAAGGGAGAAAGGTCGTGTTTCATCACATAAAGCTGACACCGCTCCAGGAATATCTTGGAGTTGAAGGGCGTGTCAACTACCACTCCTAACTCTAATACCAGAGACGGCTCTGCAGTATTGTTGTAATGGGTAACAAAGCTACAAAACTCACTGCTGACGAGCAGTGGCTAGAGAAAAAATGTCCAGGCGCCGGACAAATTAGTGCATGCAGATGGAGGAACCCAAAGAAAACTAAATGTCCCACATGGGAGGGAAAATGTAGCCCTCCGCATTGACAAAATTAAAAGAAACCCTCCAAGCAGAAATAAATACTGAGAAAGATCCAAAAAAGAAAATAAAACGCTCACAAGAACTGCAATATTTTAAAGCATGGAAAGAGGAGGAAGAAAGGAGAAGTGAAAATAGAGAGAAAAAACAAAAGAAAAAAGAAACAACGTTACAGAAATCACAGCCACCTCCTTATGTGCCAATGCCGTCGGCACCTGACCCACAATCAAAAAATCCATTCACCACCCAAACTAACCCCTATGCTCAAGCTCAAAGCATGTTAAAAAGTATAACTGTAGGTAGAAGCCCACAGGAGGACACAGGAAAAGACCCATACGGGAGAGACACGGGGGGCAGTGTAGATCCACCTGGCCTCTCAGGTCTGTTTCCAATGATAGCCACACCCAATCCTAGATATGGACAGCCGACTGGTGGTGAAAATAATGAGCGAGATGAGAATCCAAATATATTTGTTTTTAGACCATGGTCACAAACAGATAGACAGAATGTACTCAAAGATGTCCCACCTTTAAATGAAGGTTTCATACAGTGGAGAGATGCTGTCGAGTTAATTAGAAGACAGTGGTATTTGAATGGCCATGAAATGCTTCAGGTAATACAAGACCTGTTAGGATTAAAAATGGGAACAGTTAGAGGAGACTTCACAGGATCAGAAGAAAATGGTAGGGCCCTAGGTCCTGGATCTGCTGACTTACAAACTGCCATGACACAGCTGTATGAGCGGATTAGAGTTCGACTGGCTCCCAGAGCAGACTATGCTAAAATAGGAGAAGTAAAGCAGAAGGAAGCTGAAACAGCATCCGACTTCCTCGATCGTTTACGCCCAGTTTTTAGACAACATTCAGGATTAAACTATGAGGAAGGCCCAGACACCCCGTATCAACAACATTTAAAAAATGCATTCCTGAATGGCCTTCTGCCACCTGTAAAAGCACACGTAGAGAAACATTGGGTAACCATGAACATTGGATTATTGCCTGATGCATTACAATATGCAGAGCACGCTACTCGTGTGTTAAAGAAAAAAAATAAAGGGAACGTTTTTTCTGTGGATCCTGAAACAGGATTCATAGCCTTTGCAGGAGGATATAGAGGCCCAAGACAGGGACAGCAGAGAAACAGAGGAAGGAGAAGAGGAGGTTTTAGAGGTGAAAACAGAGGAGGCGGATATCGAGGAAAGGGAGAGAATGACAGAGAAAGATATGAAAGTGACAGAGAGAGAGATAATACTTGTTGGAACTGTGGTAAAGAAGGACACATTGCAAGGAACTGCAGGAATAGAGGAGAGAAACAGCAGGATTGACTAGGAACGGGACAAGAAGAAGAACAGGCAAAGGATGACATTTTTAATATAGAACAATTAGTTCTAGATTCAGAGCACAAACCTACTATAATTATCTATGTCAATGGTCAGCCTATGACCATGCTATGTGATACTGGTGCATGTAGAACAGTCCTACATGAAAAACCAAAGGGATTGAAATTTTCAGTGGACAGTGTAATTGTAAAATCAGCCTCAGGACATACAAATGTACAGCCGCTTACCGTTCCGCTGATACTGGAGGAAAGGAAAAGTGGTAGAAAATGCAAAAATCAGTGCATCTATGACCCATCCTGCCCAGTTAATTTGTTAGGCAGAGATAGTTTAGAAAAACTAAAAATAGGAGTAGTACCTGGTGAGAATGGCATGCACGCAGAGTTAATGCTGTGTGAGGAGGAATCAACAAGCCAATCTCCTTTTTACTGCAAAGGGAATGGTGAGCCCCATTACTACTGGACTTTAGATCTGCCACCATTAGAACCCTTGCAGCGATTAGCAGAAAAATATTTGCCACCAGACTCTCAACAATTAGCGTGCACAGACTATCATAACACTTTGAGATTTAAACAAAGCCCAGGTCCTGATCCTCCATATGACAAAGAAGTGCACAGACTAGGCCCACAAAGATTAACTTTACAACACCTGTATGTAACTAAAAGCGGCAATGCCGTATGCTCTGTAATACAGAACGATAAAACACAAGAGTTAAACCGAATGGCAAAACCACACGTCTCAGTAGCACGAAACAATGTCACTGATTGGAAACATTTGGGCCATGTACTAACTCAAGTAGAGAGAGATAGATATGAAAAAACTGAGGACACACATGAAGGTTGGTTGCAAGGTTGTAGAACAGGATGTATGAGATACACATTAGGTTGGGTAGTGACAACTAAACCTGCAACACACCTTATTGATTGTGCAGACTCTCATTTATTAAGCTCCAGCATTGAATGATATGCAGTGACAGTGGAGACATACCCTGAGCTGAAACAGCTGCCTGAAACATTATGGTCCACAAGTCAAACAGATGTAGGCCTAATTAAAACAGCAGAACAAGTACGAGTGAAAACAACAACCATGTACAGGCCTTTGAAACCTCAGTACCCTCTTACTTCAGAAGCTAAGGAAGGCATCACACCAGTAATAACAGACATGCTAAAAGCAGGGATTTTAATAAAAACAACGAGTTCAACATGCAACACTCCAATATTTCCTGTCAAGAAAGCAAACACAGGGAAGTATAGACTAGTGCATGATCTCAGAGCTATTAATGAGATAACGGAACAGATACCGCCTGTTGTAGCTAATCCCCACACAATTTTGAATCAGATTACTCCCAAAGAACAATGGTTCTCAGTGATAGATCTATCAAATGCATTCTTTTCTGTGCCTCTACACCCAGATTCACAACACTTATTTGGATTTACATTTAATGGACAAAAATACACGTACACACGTCTACCTCAAGGGTTTCAGAACAGCCCCACTTTGTATGCTGAAGCTCTACGAAAATCAATGTCATCATGTAAACTGCCAGCTCCAGGCCAATATTTGTTGTATGTAGACGATATTCTAATCACCGGAGACACAGAACAGAGTTGCAAAACAAATACATTGACAGTATTACATCATTTAGCCGAGCAAGGTCACAAGGTTTCTCAACATAAGCTGCAACTATGGAAAGCAGAAGTAACATACTTAGGGCACACGCTGTCAGGGCAGGGAAAGAAACTACTAGACTCAAGAAAGCTAGCAGTACAAAATGCCCCAAAACCCCAGACAAAACAGCAAATGATGAGTTTTCTAGGACTTTGCAACTTTTGTAGATCATGGATACCTGAGTATGCATTAAAGGTACAGCCTTTACAGAATATTATTTATGGAAAAAATTTAGGGTTAAAAGATAAAGTAACCTGGTCAGCAGAAGCATCTACAGCTTTTGAACACTTGAAAACCGAGCTGCAAACTAATATTGTTTTAGCTTTGCCAGATTATGACAAACCTTTCTATCTACATGTAGATGGAGGAGGAGGTTATATGAAAGCAGTTTTAACACAAACATTCGGTGAAAAACAGCGTCCACTAGCATTCTATTCATCAAAACTGGACTCTGTTGCAGCTGGCCTCCCAACATGTGTACAGGCCTGCGCAGCTGCAGCAGAGGCAGTGCAGAAATCGGCTGACATTGTTTTAGGACACACTCTGATAGTTAAGGTACCACATGCAGTAACCTCAATACTGCTACAAGCAAATCTGTCGTACCTTACGCATGCCAGACAACTATCATATGTGGGTATTCTGTTGTCACAATCCCACATAACGATAGAAAAGTCTGGACAGCTGAATCCAAGCACACTTTTAGCTACACCGAATGATGGTCAACCGCACTGTTGTATGCAGAAGTTAGATGAGGAAACGAAACCACGAGCTGACATTTATAGCACACCACAGCCTGGCTTCCTTGACATTTTTGTAGATGGCTCAGCATCTAAAGATAGTTTTGGTCGGAACTGTGTAGGCTATGCCGTGACAACTAGTGACACCATAATAGAAGCAAAACCATTAACTACCTCACACTCAGCACAAAGTGCAGAACTAACAGCTGTGATAAGAGCATGTGAACTACATAAGGAACAGAATATCAACATTCATACTGATAGCCAATATGTCTACTCTGCTGTACATCATTTTGCCAAGATATGGCAGAATAGAGGTATGGTGACGTCAACAGGACGCCCAGTTCAGCACGGAAGTCTACTTAAAAGACTGCTAGAAGTAATAACCTTACCGAGTAAACTAGCTTTATGCAAATGTGCTGCACATCAGACGGATGTGTCAGACATAACAAAAGGAAACAACTTTGCAGACAAAGCAGCAAAAGCAGCTGCGAACAAAACAGAAAGTGCACTAATAATGGAAACAAACGCACAGATACCAATAGACATACTGAAAAATGAACAAAAAGCAGCTCCATTAAATGAACAAAAGAAATGGTTAAAATGCGGAGCAATTTTACAAGATGACCTAATGATGTGCGACGGAAAACCAATACTACCGAAGTCGTTACATAAAACAGCGGCCCTGGTGACACATGGAGCTACTCATGTGTCAACAGGAGGGATAGTAACTATAGTCACTAAACACTTCTACACTATAAATTTTGAAACTTCAGCAAAAGAATTTGTAAGAACATGCATGACCTGTCAAAGACATAACTCACAAGGGAATTTAAGACCCAGAAGAGGTCATTTCCCTACACCACCTCATCCTTTTCATACAATACACATGGATTTCATTGAACTAAATGAATGTCAAGGCTCAAAATACGCATTAGTGATCATAGATGTATTTTCAAAATGGCCTGAAATCTATCCAGTAAAGAAAGCAGATGCCATTTCAGTTGCTAAATGTCTGTGTAATCACTTCATTCCAACCTATGGCATCCCAACTCTGATAAGATCAGACAATGGGACCCATTTTGTAAATGATGTAATTAAAAAAGTCTCAGAAGCACTAGGATTTAATATCAAAAACCACTGTGCCTATCATCCACAAAGTGCAGGATTAGTAGAAAGAACAAATGGCACAATCAAGCAGAGACTTAGGAAGTGTATGGAAGAAACAGGAAGACCGTGGCCTGAATGTGTAGGCCTGGTAAAAATGTGGATGAGATTAACACAAGGATCTCAGAAGCTCACACCGTTTGAGATCATCCATGGTAGACCATTTCCACTACCTATAACGAGTGAACCTTTAACTAAATCTTCTAGAGAAACCACATTAGCAGAATGGATGACTAAACTGCTAGAAAACAAAGAAATTGTTCTGAATAATAAACTGCCAGAGGACTTTTCTCCAGTGTCTTGCAGGTTGAAACCAGGTGATTGGATCCTAATCAAGGTGCTCCAGAGGAAAAATTGGAGTTCACCCCGTTGGGAAGGACCATACCAAGTGCTTCTAACCACTCCCACAGCATGTAAGATCGCGGAGCGACCATCCTGGATACATCAAAGCCACTGTAAGAAAGTGAGTGAGAGCATAGACTAATAGACGCCGATTCCCCTACCTTCTGGTGATCCATAAAGTGGAGAAAGGGCCGATTGGGTATACCCCGCCCTTTACTTCTTGCTTGTGGTCTACTCACCAGAGGAGCTAGGTGTATCAGGTCATCATGAAGCTGCTTTTGATCTCATTGACATTGGCAGCCCTGGTCGCAGGATGTCTAATACTGCTCAAGAAGAACGATGGACCTCGCAAGAAAAGAGCCTGGACACATGATAATTCACATCATTATGCTATGACACAGGATAACATCCACCCCTGGATGAACAACGCATGGTATCGATATATACATGACAGCACACCCAGGAAAGATTGCTATGTTTGCTCCCATATGCCCCCAACGACACAATATGCCACCTTGTACGCGAAGGCAATGAACATAACTCAGGCAAAGTGTGCCGCAAGTTATGCCAGCCTTGGGTATCAATACCAGGGAATTGTGATCAACCATGGTGAACCTTTCCAGATAGGATTACGAAATGGCACATGTGACGAATGGTTCTGGGTTGACTTGAAAGTGAAGCACAGGAGTAAGGCTGGATCATTCCCAGTCTTTCTCGAAAACAATGGGAATTGGAACCACACCCTATGCTACCGCCAAGAGAACGGATCCACGCCAATGGGAAACACCACCAACTGCAAAGCAGTACAGACACACGCTCCTGGAGGACCAGTGAAGAGCAGCAACATCTCGAATGGCACTTATTGGGTGCAAGGAATGGCCTGGCTCTGTGGCCAACGAGCCTATTTTATTCTTCCTAAGAATTGGACAGGTCAGTGCGCTCCCATTTTCATATCTGACCACACTTTTAAAATAACCGTAGACGCCACGTCGATAACAAGGAAAAGACGAAGCACCTCAGACCCCAAGCTGCATGATTCCATATGGGGTTCCGATGTCCCAGAGGAATTTAAACTTTGGACTGAAAGACAAAAGGTTGCTCACGCACTTTTCCCATGGGTGGGAGTAGGAAAACACGCTTTAAGAATAGAGACTCTAAATTACCGTTTCGGACTGTTTCTGAATGCTTCCTGCAAAGTCAACAGCGAACAGAACGAAGAAATAGACGCTCTCAGGATAATGGTTATGCAACATCAGGTGGCGCTTGATATTGTGTTAGCAGAAAAGGGAGGTTTATGTGTACTTTTTAATACTACTTGTTGTACGTACATACCTGATAACATACATTCTAGTAACATGACAGATGCTTTAAAAATTTTAAAACAGCTCCAGAACGTGCAGTCAAAGGAATATGTGGATGGAGGCACTGACTGGCTGAGATGGTTATTAAGTGGCTCATGGACTGTTTTGTTATACAAGGGTCTAATAGTCGTAGGAATTTTACTCCTGTTATTTTGTGTATTTTCAACATGCATTCTTCCATGTTTAAGGAAAATGATTACTAAGATGATTTTTACATCATTAACGGCTTACGTTTCAGTATCAATGAATGAACACAATGATGAGGATTATCCCGATGGAGATGATGATTTTGTGTAAAGTGTTGTAATTATTCATAAACTATGGTTCTAATGACGAAGTGATCGAAAATGTGAAAACAAGAGGTCATATTCTGATATGTGTAAAACCATGATTATGTACACTGCTAAATTCGTAAAAACAGGAGGGAATATGTTAAGAGATTTTACTGTTTTATTATACCTTTTTATAAAGTCTATGTTTTACGTCTTTAGCATACATACTGCTGCAGTGGAAAATAACCACTTTTGTGTAACCGCTTGTGAAACCTGTTTCAACTACTTTTAGAGAAAAACAGGAAACGCCTAAGGAACTTGAAACGAGAAGATTATGCCATATGCATGAGGGCGAAGACGTGCAGTAGAGTTGTCGAAAGGGGAAGCACGCCTTTACCCTTAACAGAGTTATGAAACTATACATTGTGTAAACTATACATTGAGTGTATAAATAAAGAAGGCGGACTACAGTTGTGTGTGAGTCTCACTCAGAGCTCTCACCCATGTACATGCCTTAAACAAGCTTGTTGTCTCTTTCCTTACTTACTGAAACAAAATGCTCATGACATTTATGTTCAAGGTAAAAAAAATTATAAAAATACAAACTTTTTAAAAATGTCTTCTTGTTTCTCTTTTTTTCCTCAGAATAAATTGCGACTAGTCTCAATGGCTGAGATGGAGGAGGAACACAGCGACACGTTAACCCGACTGCTGCAGTTCCTGTATGAACTGAGCAACTCTAAAAATCCAAGGAAAAGCTGAGTGTATTTTATTTAAAGCTCAGATGGACCTTGCTGCATTCAGGACTTTGTCACACTGGTATATGAAGAGTGGTAACAAGAGAAATTGTGCACACACAACGTGTCACTTTATACTTGCTCTTCTCCAGCCTCTGGTGTCACTTTGTAGTAATTAGTCTTACTATTGTCTTATTTGTTGTGATTTAGGGTGTGTGCGCACAAGCAGAGGTTTTTGTTTGTAACCGTAACCTCGTTTTCAGAGCCTTGTCTAACATTTAATGGTCGTGAAATATGTCAGACTTTTTCCTCTACTTAAACAGCTAAGAGCATTTAAACACAGTGGAGAAAAAGGTGTGCATTAAGGATTTTGAACTATGATGTTTAAGTGTTGTCACTGCTGAGGATCCTTATTCACTACGCTGCTGTTTACAGTTTAACTTTTCATCAGAACGAGCACTTCTAATTGTACTTTGCTCCTCACTGACAAAACAAGTCCAGTAAATGCACTTTTATCTTCAAGTTTGGGACAGTAATCTGTCTTAATTTATTTTGTGCTTTAGTTATCATATGGGGAAAGGTTCTGTGGTTATCTATCCGTCCTGTTCACATAAACCCGAAGTTCAGGAACATCTTCTTTAGATCTGTTCAGTTTTATTCATGTGGCACGACTTAAACAGTCAAGTATGTTATATTGTAAAGTAAAGACCCCAAAGAGTTAATCTCGGACAAATGTTCACACAAATGTGAATTACATTCACTTCATTAATGAAGTAAATGCAATTCAGTAATCAAATGTGTTTGGCTATAACTGACTACATGTGTATACTGTACCATAAGTGGACAGACATGGATGTAAACCACACCTTAACCATTTGGCTGAGGCAAAACTACCACAAGGCAGTGATTCTAACTAAAAGGTACTCTGGATATTATTAAATGTGAACATATCGTTAAATATGAGATTTTTTGTTTGTCAGGTGTCCTGTTTGAAGAAAACACTTGGTAGGCACTTGAATGAATGTAAGTAGTAATATACCTACAGCTTTTTTGCCCCCCCACACCCCCACCCCACACCCCCTACCCACACCCCCCCCCCCCCCCTCACCTATCCCCCTCCGCGTCCATGTGCGCGCGAACGGACCTTGCGCGTGAACGGACTTTGCGCGTGAACGGACTTGCGAGTTCAGAGGTCATATGAGTTTACATGTGTTTAATAGCGTTTTATTTAATGAAACCATTATGTGTTTTAATTAAACTCTTTTTTTAAAGGATTGTATAGGTCTCAGAGTTCTGTTATTTAGACATAGATGATTTAATTTAACTAGTTAAGGGGTATTTTTCTTTAGGGCTCTGAAACACACAGAGGCTAATAGTTTTTAAACAGAAAGTTTTTTCCACCTTCTAAAAACACATATTCACACACAGCATTTAATTTAACTAGTTTTAGGGGTATTTTTCTTTAGGGCTCTGAAACACACAGGGGTGTAATAGTTTCAAACAGAATACCACAAACAGCATGCATTCCTTTAGAAATGGGATTCTTAATTCTGCAACTGCTAGACAGAGGGGGGTTACAGTTAGACCCCCTACAGTCAGCAGAAGAGGTCATCCTTATCAAGAGCATCTCAATTGTACTGCCATAGTTTTCAATACAAACAGTCTCCTTTATCTTATGGCAGAGTGCCGGCGGTGCCAGGTCCATCGGTGCCACCATACCTTTTATCATGCCATTACACTTTCTACTGACCATCCTCCAAACAGGCATCACCTTTTGTTTACACCTGAAACCAACCCCAACCCCAAGGGACTGTAATGACACCTCCTAGAGGACTGCTCCAATACATATAAAAACGGTCTCTTTCACCATTTGGAACATCAACAGCGCAACCTAAAGAACACCTCTAACTAGCTAACTAAGGAGTGCAGGATGACGTCGGCATCAACCATGACGAACAGCCAGAACATCACCCAAGCCACAGAAGCTCTAGGTACGTGTACAGGTGTATGTACCCGATGCCCCCTCATCGTAAAAAGCAACGCTGTAAAAACGTCGTAGATGGGTCTAAATTTAAGTTAGAATAGCAAGGCAGTAATAGGTATGTGTATACCGTTAAATATAACAGCGGAGCAGTTATACTTCGCGTAGTTTGTGGTGAGGGAGTGTTTGCGCTGTCTTGGACAATGTAGTCATCCCAGAGATGCTGTATGTTTCCCAGTGGAACAGTCCAGCAGGCCCTGAGCTTTACAGTGCGAGGCTGATCGTTTTAACCGTAGACCCGATGACTTTATTATTCTCAGGGTATGTGATGACAGGGAAAGTCTTGTTGGTGCCAGAGGGGTTGAAAACTGGAGGTTAAATCCTTACCCTCTGAGCATAGAAGAGCCGCACTACATGGTTTAAGGATATGGTTTTTATACAGTGGCATAAATGTGTGTGCGTGTGTGTGTGTGTGTGTGTGTGTGTCTATGCAACAAAATATAAAATCTTTTTTATTGTTCCCATTTTCAGAGCGAGACATGCAAGCGTGGGACCTCTCAGACTCCCCACCGCCTGCGCTGCTAATCCAGACCCCACCACATCCTCCCCCTCTCCTCAGCTGCTGCAGGATCCTACAGGATCGGGTCTGTGTGAGGAAACCATTATCGACATCAAGCTTGCAACCCATCACATGGTGATGTTGGCATTAAACGCCTTTCTACAGGAAACATGCGGATGTCGAACAGCTCAACCCAGTCAGGTGCAACACAGTTGTTTGCTCGAACTGCCCGAGTATTACTTTGACACCTACTACGACGATGTGATGCTGAGGCTCAAGACAGACCGATTCATCCGCGCCATACGCCTGTTTGTGCGCTCGTACACAGTCGATGGGACTGGAACACAATTCAGCAGAATTGCAGAACACACCATGACTGAACTGAGATCATCACAACATATAGTATGCGCAATTAACGACAATATTGCACAGCTGCTAGAAGCAAGTCGTTATGCCCGTCGTGTTAAACCAGCCATGCTTCGCATGATTGGTAACTACTGGGCTGGGAGACACCTGGTTTAATGTATGTTGTTCAGTATTCATTGTCTGTGTGAATGAAATAAAAAGACATGTCAACACCGACATCTTAGTCATTTGCGGTCGATTTTGCTTATACAATAGAGAAAAGCAACAATACAGAGTGTTTCTCTGCTCCAAGACATCGGTGGGGCCTTTCACACGGTAAGCATGTCTGTTATACCCAGCGCATAAATGTCTGTATGTCAGTGCTGATTATTCAAACCCTGTTTAAAATGTGACACATATGTTGTCCGAAAACAAATCCTCTAAATTTGCAAAGTTACTGATTTAAAAATATATTTACGAATTTTTAGTTGCATGACAAACATACGATAGACTCTTGAGTGTATTTATTTATATAGCTACATTCACAACGGTATAAACGTGCTAAATAAAAGAGGCCCAAGCACCAAAGCACTCTAATGCAAGCCTCTAAACTGTATGTTGATAAGTGCATGAAGTTAACCTCTGCAGTTGAAAACAGTTTGTATCCGCACTCCGAGGGTCTGCTGAATTGTTTTTAATATTGTGCTTTTTTTTCACGAACTGCAGATGATGAATTCCTCTTTATTGGACGTAGTGTCCTTAAGCTATTGTTGCTCATACTTACAGAGTTCCCTAGCTACTTCTTTACTATGTCAGTAAACTTTTCGAAAAGGAAGGCGTTGTAGATTTAAAGAAACATCCTAATTGAAGCAAAGGCAAAAAATTGGAATGAATTTTATGTGACTGTTCATAAAGCCAACAACAAGTGAAAATCCAAAACCGACTCCAATGCTTTGTATTAATGATCTCCCCCTCTCTCTCTCTCTCTCTCTCTCTCTCTCTCTGGGTGTGTGTGTGTGTGTGTGTGTGTGTGCGCGTGTGTGAGTGTGTGTGTGTGTGTGTGTGTGTGTGTGTGTGTGTGTGTGTGTGTGTGTGTGTATGTGTGAGTGTGAGTGTGTGTGCCCTCACAGAAGGAAGGTCACAGCAGGAGCTTTTTCAAACGCGTTTCCAATCATTTTTACAAGAAGTGTAGCTCATACAATGGTATTATTGTATTATTTGCGATACTTTATAAATATGAAACTCTAAAGATTTGGAGTTCATGCAAATTGTGAAACAAGAATCTAAATATTTGTGTCACAGTGATTTCTATAAAAGCATGTTGTTTATGGGGATAATGTAACAAATCTTTTGTGGCCCTATTAATGATCAATGGTAATTGAAGAGGAAGCTGAACCCCGGCTCTGGACATTTTCATGACAAGCGACAGCGCAGACATCTACTAATGAGAGAACATGTTTTATCATCATAAACACCGTGATATGAAGTATCGTTAAAGTGTCACTTCAGTAATGTTTTTAATAGATGACTTTAAAACACTAAACTCTAATTTCTGTGGTTTATTTTAAGTTTACAGAATATAACATGTGGTAAGACGATGAGTTTTACTTCTCACAAGTTGTGATATGTGTATCTATTATCATGTATGCTACTTTGCTCTGTGGACTGTAAAATGTTTCATTGTGTTCATGAAATAAACCAGACTTTCACCGTCTGCATCTTTTACTGTTTTTTCTGCTTTTGTACACTCCAAGTTTGACAAACCCACAGACATCCAGAGTTAACTTGCTAACAATGTGGAGCAGTCTCAGTGTATTTAGCAGCTTTTCCCCTAAACACAACCAACTGAGAGAAACGCTTGTAGTCCTCACTTTGGTCATTTTGAACGTTGAAGGAGATTTGTTCCATAGACACCTTATACTAGTGTTTCCTGCACTTAATCCATCACTACTATGTTCTATTTAAATTCAGATTCCTTTTATAGTTTGCAGTTTCTTTACTAACACATTTGTAGATAAGTTTATTGCTGAACCACACAGCTAGCAGTCTCACTCACTCTCTAGGTTTTGAAGTTTTGTGTGTAATGGTTTTAGTCTATCAAACCTTATCCTTTTCTCCCCAGTATCACAACAGTATGACTCCCAAAGTACGGATCAGTAAACAACCAATGATTCTAAAGCCAGAACAGAAAGATACAGTTGGAAGATGCATGATTGCGTTTTTATGAAGCGTAGTAAAACTGGCCCCTCTTCTTCTTCTCTGTGTTGTTGTTGTTGTTCTTGTGTGTGTGTGTGCCTTAGAAGTCAAATAATACATTAGCCACACTTAAAAAAACAAAAAACATTTGAATTTCATTTAGAACTGAGATTCTAAGTTGTAAGCAGAAATCTTGTGCTCAGCCACAAACATGTTTCCCCCACTTTCACAATGCTGAGGTGTCAAATCCACAACCCCCAACAAATGGTTTGTTACACGCGGGTGTGAAGGGCAAGCTTTACTTACACAGCCTCACACACAGTAGATTTTTAAAGTTTTTGGGTACAGTGGTTTAGCCACAGATGTAACTTCTACTTTTGATAAAGATCACTCCACCTGCATATTTCTTAAGAAATTAAGCATCTTTATTAAGCTCTTATTTATACATGTCTACACAATAATAGACACCGTGTGCTCTGTGACATTATAGTCTTCTACTGCTGCTTCCATTGGTTTGCATTTTAAACTCCCAACCTTTCAGGTTGTTATGAACGACTTATATTTCTAACATTTTGTGATATAAAAGTGAACCATGCGGGTTTTTTTAATTTTCTGTGTGATGGAAGGACTTAAGACACGAGTTATTTAAACAATTCTAAATGAAAGTGTGATGGCCATAGTACTTAGTGTGGACCAAATATGTTAAGGATAATGTTTATCAACGTAAAATTGCAAAGAACCTTTGAATAGATTATAACATTTTGTAAACAGTTACCTCAGAACCTGTACTGTCAGCCCTATGTATGTAAGGTGAAACTTTCCACAGTACTTACACTTAAGTAACTAAACACATAAAGTCACCCTTTACCAATAATCCACTGCTCCTTGAAAAAAGTAGCACAAACAGACAACTGACTCAGCAATGATGAGTAGAGCTACCCTGAGGCCGAGACTCAAGCAGAAGAAAATTAAAAGTTTTGGTTTTTGCGGCTCGAAAAATTAAAGAAAGTATGTTTAATAATTCAACAAGACCTACACTTTCAACACACGTACATTCAAATTTTGGATCAGACTAACATCGATGTTGTTCAATAGTTTTTATCCGTTCAAAAAAGCCATTTTACGGCTTTAATGTTTCCAGCTGATAAGGAGAATGAGTGCATTTCATCAAATGGGCGTCCAAAGGCTTTAAACATCCGCTTTGTCTGTAAAGACAGTATCAAACTACAGAGCATTGTTTTTACTAAAATTCAACATTTTCAGATGAAAATTTGGCTGCTTTTTTTTCACTGTAACACCCCCCTCAATGCCATTTGTAGGATATTCTCGGTGATCCCATTTTTATCATATTTATGCTTTTGGGACTGAGGGTATCTAATACGTACATCGTCACAGTGTATTGTACTACCAACTGTGAGGGCTCTGCTTTTGCTTTGAGCAGACTGTTTTTTATTTTGTCTCAGACAGATACCCACTGTCTGAGTGTGTGTTTTTCAAACGAGATCCTCCTCCTCAGTTTGATTTTGTTACCACAAACTTTGTGTAAAGTTCACAACAGAGGTAAAGAGATTTAAACACCCCAGTTTGAGGAGGCAGGGGTTGGACCAGCTGCGCAGGGCAGGTGAAACAGAGAGTGTCTGGGGAGATGTACAACAGAAGCAGAGGGAACATTTTACAAGATGATAAATGGCACATTTAGGTGATTAAGGATTTGTTGACAAGATTAAAAGACACGGCAGTCAGAGTTCAACAACATTACAGTTTGATTAAATAAAAAGTTTTAAACTACACAAGGTTCATTTTCTCCTCTGATAGTAATCATATTAAACATGTCAAGAAAGAAAGAGTACAAAGAAAATAGTAAAGGTGTGTCTAATTCAACTCTTCCTGTGAACCTTATATGGTGAACCTTATACGGTGATGGCCAGAGGGGCCGATGGCGCGATATGGCAGCCTAGCCTCTGTCAGCCTCCCCCAGGGCATCTGTGGCTACAACAGTAGCTTGCCTCCACCTGTGTGTGAATGTGAGACTGAATGAATAGTGGAATTGTAAAGCAATTTGGGTGCCTTGAAAAGCGCTATATGAAACCCAATCCATTATTATTATTATATCATCCCTTAATATGTTCGGTGTTACAAACTTGAAGAATCAGAGAAAAGATCATCAGACATTAATCTAATCAGTTTTCAGCCTTCATTCATTCATATTGAAAAGTTGGAAATCTTCCCTGCTAGACCAAAGTGTAGCGTTTAACACCGTTGGCCATAACATTTTATTACAGCTATTATTAAATGGAGAGGCCTCTTCACACACCGAGGTTAATTATGAAGCTCCACAGGCTTCTGATTGCTCGCAACATCAAAATGGACGACGTCAAAGTCCGCATGGTGGCGGAAACTCTCTTGCACGAACTGAAATCGGAAAGGAAAGTCTTTGACGCCATAGCCGAGGCATACACCAATCTGGTGGGGTTGGACATGGTGAAAATCAGACAGCTACGGCTGGTCGCAGAGTGTTACAAAGGAGGCTGCTAATGTTTTCTTTGAAAGACTTATTTTTCTTTCTTAAAACGTGTAACCTGCATTTTACCAAACAATGTATCCAACATTTAGTGCATTTTTAAAACATGTACCCGCGTAATCGTTGATAAAATATGAAGTTACAATGCTTTTCTGTAAAAAGCATTTTTATTTTTGTATATAAATAAATGTTGATGTGGTGCTATGGGATTGTATGTTTCAATTTTACTTATAATGCGTCAAATGACTACAACAGACTACTCGAGGCAATGCCGTCCAGAGTAAGGATTTTGTTAGCCAGTGTTTCTAAGATTTTTACGCCCCGTTACGATAACCTCAGTTTTATCTGAACTTAGAAGCAGAAAATTAAAGCTCATTATGTGTCTTAAGACATCCCAGCAGTTTAACCAATAAAAGTGGGTATCATATGCATAGCAGTGAAAATGTACGCTATGTCTTCTAAAGCACGTATAATGTAAACAGAACTGGTCTTTGCACAGAAGCCTGTGGAGCTTCATAATTAACCTCGGTGTGTGAAGAGGCCTCTCCATTTAATAATAGCTGTAATAAAATGTTATGGCCAACGGTGTTAAACGCTGCACTTTGGTCTAGCAGGGAAGATTTCCAACTTTTCAATATGAATGAATGAAGGCTGAAAACTGATTAGATTAATGTCTGATGATCTTTTCTCTGATTCTTCAAGTTTGTAACACCGAACATATTAAGGGATGATATAATAATGATAATAATAATAATAATAATGGATTGGGTTTCATATAGCGCTTTTCAAGGCACCCAAATTGCTTTACAATTCCACTATTCATTCAGTCTCACATTCACACACAGGTGGCGGCAAGCTACTGTTGTAGCCACAGATGCCCTGGGGGAGGCTGACAGAGGCTAGGCTGCCATATCGCGCCATCGGCCCCTCTGGCCATCACCGTATAAGGTTCACCATATAAGGTTCACAGGAAGAGTTGAATTAGACACACCTTTACTATTTTTCTTTGTACTCTTTCTTTCTTGACATGTTTAATATGATTACTATCAGAGGAGAAAATGAACCTTGTGTAGTTTAAAACTTTTTATTTAATCAAACTGTAATGTTGTTGAACTCTGACTGCCGTGTCTTTTAATCTTGTCAACAAATCCTTAATCACCTAAATGTGGCATTTATCATCTTGTAAAATGTTCCCTCTGCTTCTGTTGCACATCTCCCCTGACACTCTCTGTTTCACCTGCCCTGTGCAGCTGGTCCAACCCCTGCCTCCTCAAACTGGGGTGTTTAAATCTCTTTACCTCTGTTGTGAACTTTACACAAAGTTTGTGGTAACAAAATCAAACTGAGGAGGAGGATCTCGTTTGAAAAACACACACTCATACAGTATCTGTCTGAGACAAAATAAAAAACAGTCTGCTCAAAGCAAAAGCAGAGCCCTCACAGTTGGTAGTACAATACACTGTGACGATGTACGTATTAGATACCCTCAGTCCCAAAAGCATAAATATGATAAAAATGGGATCACCGAGAATATCCTACAAATGGCATTGAGGGGGGTGTTACAGTGAAAAAAAGCAGCCAAATTTTCATCTGAAAATGTTGAATTTTAGTAAAAACAATGCTCTGTAGTTTGATACTGTCTTTACAGACAAAGCGGATGTTTAAAGCCTTTGGACGCCCATTTGATGAAATGCACTCATTCTCCTTATCAGCTGGAAACATTAAAGCCGTAAAATGGCTTTTTTGAACGGATAAAAACTATTGAACAACATCGATGTTAGTCTGATCCAAAATTTGAATGTACGTGTGTTGAAAGTGTAGGTCTTGTTGAATTATTAAACATACTTTCTTTAATTTTTCGAGCCGCAAAAACCAAAACTTTTAATTTTCTTCTGCTTGAGTCTCGGCCTCGGGTAGCTCTACTCATCATTGCTGAGTCAGTTGTCTGTTTGTGCTACTTTTTTCAAGGAGCAGTGGATTATTGGTAAAGGGTGACTTTATGTGTTTAGTTACTTAAGTGTAAGTACTGTGGAAAGTTTCACCTTACATACATAGGGCTGACAGTACAGGTTCTGAGGTAACTGTTTACAAAATGTTATAATCTATTCAAAGGTTCTTTGCAATTTTACATTGATAAACATTATCCTTAACATATTTGGCCCACACTAAGTACTATGGCCATCACACTTTCATTTAGAATTGTTTAAATAACTCGTGTCTTAAGTCCTTCCATCACACAGAAAATTAAAAAAACCCGCATGGTTCACTTTTATATCACAAAATGTTAGAAATATAAGTCGTTCATAACAACCTGAAAGGTTGGGAGTTTAAAATGCAAACCAATGGAAGCAGCAGTAGAAGACTATAATGTCACAGAGCACACGGTGTCTATTATTGTGTAGACATGTATAAATAAGAGCTTAATAAAGATGCTTAATTTCTTAAGAAATATGCAGGTGGAGTGATCTTTATCAAAAGTAGAAGTTACATCTGTGGCTAAACCACTGTACCCAAAAACTTTAAAAATCTACTGTGTGTGAGGCTGTGTAAGTAAAGCTTGCCCTTCACACCCGCGTGTAACAAACCATTTGTTGGGGGTTGTGGATTTGACACCTCAGCATTGTGAAAGTGGGGGAAACATGTTTGTGGCTGAGCACAAGATTTCTGCTTACAACTTAGAATCTCAGTTCTAAATGAAATTCAAATGTTTTTTGTTTTTTTAAGTGTGGCTAATGTATTATTTGACTTCTAAGGCACACACACACACAAGAACAACAACAACAACACAGAGAAGAAGAAGAGGGGCCAGTTTTACTACGCTTCATAAAAACGCAATCATGCATCTTCCAACTGTATCTTTCTGTTCTGGCTTTAGAATCATTGGTTGTTTACTGATCCGTACTTTGGGAGTCATACTGTTGTGATACTGGGGAGAAAAGGATAAGGTTTGATAGACTAAAACCATTACACACAAAACTTCAAAACCTAGAGAGTGAGTGAGACTGCTAGCTGTGTGGTTCAGCAATAAACTTATCTACAAATGTGTTAGTAAAGAAACTGCAAACTATAAAAGGAATCTGAATTTAAATAGAACATAGTAGTGATGGATTAAGTGCAGGAAACACTAGTATAAGGTGTCTATGGAACAAATCTCCTTCAACGTTCAAAATGACCAAAGTGAGGACTACAAGCGTTTCTCTCAGTTGGTTGTGTTTAGGGGAAAAGCTGCTAAATACACTGAGACTGCTCCACATTGTTAGCAAGTTAACTCTGGATGTCTGTGGGTTTGTCAAACTTGGAGTGTACAAAAGCAGAAAAAACAGTAAAAGATGCAGACGGTGAAAGTCTGGTTTATTTCATGAACACAATGAAACATTTTACAGTCCACAGAGCAAAGTAGCATACATGATAATAGATACACATATCACAACTTGTGAGAAGTAAAACTCATCGTCTTACCACATGTTATATTCTGTAAACTTAAAATAAACCACAGAAATTAGAGTTTAGTGTTTTAAAGTCATCTATTAAAAACATTACTGAAGTGACACTTTAACGATACTTCATATCACAGTGTTTATGATGATAAAACATGTTCTCTCATTAGTAGATGTCTGCGCTGTCGCTTGTCATGAAAATGTCCAGAGCCGGGGTTCAGCTTCCTCTTCAATTACCATTGATCATTAATAGGGCCACAAAAGATTTGTTACATTATCCCCATAAACAACATGCTTTTATAGAAATCACTGTGACACAAATATTTAGATTCTTGTTTCACAATTTGCATGAACTCCAAATCTTTAGAGTTTCATATTTATAAAGTATCGCAAATAATACAATAATACCATTGTATGAGCTACACTTCTTGTAAAAATGATTGGAAACGCGTTTGAAAAAGCTCCTGCTGTGACCTTCCTTCTGTGAGGGCACACACACTCACACTCACACATACACACACACACACACACACACACGCACACACACACACACACACACACACACACACTCACACACGCACACACACACACACACACACACACACCCAGAGAGAGAGAGAGAGAGAGAGAGAGAGAGGGGGAGATCATTAATACAAAGCATTGGAGTCGGTTTTGGATTTTCACTTGTTGTTGGCTTTATGAACAGTCACATAAAATTCATTCCAATTTTTTGCCTTTGCTTCAATTAGGATGTTTCTTTAAATCTACAACGCCTTCCTTTTCGAAAAGTTTACTGACATAGTAAAGAAGTAGCTAGGGAACTCTGTAAGTATGAGCAACAATAGCTTAAGGACACTACGTCCAATAAAGAGGAATTCATCATCTGCAGTTCGTGAAAAAAAAGCACAATATTAAAAACAATTCAGCAGACCCTCGGAGTGCGGATACAAACTGTTTTCAACTGCAGAGGTTAACTTCATGCACTTATCAACATACAGTTTAGAGGCTTGCATTAGAGTGCTTTGGTGCTTGGGCCTCTTTTATTTAGCACGTTTATACCGTTGTGAATGTAGCTATATAAATAAATACACTCAAGAGTCTATCGTATGTTTGTCATGCAACTAAAAATTCGTAAATATATTTTTAAATCAGTAACTTTGCAAATTTAGAGGATTTGTTTTCGGACAACATATGTGTCACATTTTAAACAGGGTTTGAATAATCAGCACTGACATACAGACATTTATGCGCTGGGTATAACAGACATGCTTACCGTGTGAAAGGCCCCACCGATGTCTTGGAGCAGAGAAACACTCTGTATTGTTGCTTTTCTCTATTGTATAAGCAAAATCGACCGCAAATGACTAAGATGTCGGTGTTGACATGTCTTTTTATTTCATTCACACAGACAATGAATACTGAACAACATACATTAAACCAGGTGTCTCCCAGCCCAGTAGTTACCAATCATGCGAAGCATGGCTGGTTTAACACGACGGGCATAACGACTTGCTTCTAGCAGCTGTGCAATATTGTCGTTAATTGCGCATACTATATGTTGTGATGATCTCAGTTCAGTCATGGTGTGTTCTGCAATTCTGCTGAATTGTGTTCCAGTCCCATCGACTGTGTACGAGCGCACAAACAGGCGTATGGCGCGGATGAATCGGTCTGTCTTGAGCCTCAGCATCACATCGTCGTAGTAGGTGTCAAAGTAATACTCGGGCAGTTCGAGCAAACAACTGTGTTGCACCTGACTGGGTTGAGCTGTTCGACATCCGCATGTTTCCTGTAGAAAGGCGTTTAATGCCAACATCACCATGTGATGGGTTGCAAGCTTGATGTCGATAATGGTTTCCTCACACAGACCCGATCCTGTAGGATCCTGCAGCAGCTGAGGAGAGGGGGGAGGATGTGGTGGGGTCTGGATTAGCAGCGCAGGCGGTGGGGAGTCTGAGAGGTCCCACGCTTGCATGTCTCGCTCTGAAAATGGGAACAATAAAAAAGATTTTATATTTTGTTGCATAGACACACACACACACACACACACACACGCACACACATTTATGCCACTGTATAAAAACCATATCCTTAAACCATGTAGTGCGGCTCTTCTATGCTCAGAGGGTAAGGATTTAACCTCCAGTTTTCAACCCCTCTGGCACCAACAAGACTTTCCCTGTCATCACATACCCTGAGAATAATAAAGTCATCGGGTCTACGGTTAAAACGATCAGCCTCGCACTGTAAAGCTCAGGGCCTGTTGGACTGTTCCACTGGGAAACATACAGCATCTCTGGGATGACTACATTGTCCAAGACAGCGCAAACACTCCCTCACCACAAACTACGCGAAGTATAACTGCTCCGCTGTTATATTTAACGGTATACACATACCTATTACTGCCTTGCTATTCTAACTTAAATTTAGACCCATCTACGACGTTTTTACAGCGTTGCTTTTTACGATGAGGGGGCATCGGGTACATACACCTGTACACGTACCTAGAGCTTCTGTGGCTTGGGTGATGTTCTGGCTGTTCGTCATGGTTGATGCCGACGTCATCCTGCACTCCTTAGTTAGCTAGTTAGAGGTGTTCTTTAGGTTGCGCTGTTGATGTTCCAAATGGTGAAAGAGACCGTTTTTATATGTATTGGAGCAGTCCTCTAGGAGGTGTCATTACAGTCCCTTGGGGTTGGGGTTGGTTTCAGGTGTAAACAAAAGGTGATGCCTGTTTGGAGGATGGTCAGTAGAAAGTGTAATGGCATGATAAAAGGTATGGTGGCACCGATGGACCTGGCACCGCCGGCACTCTGCCATAAGATAAAGGAGACTGTTTGTATTGAAAACTATGGCAGTACAATTGAGATGCTCTTGATAAGGATGACCTCTTCTGCTGACTGTAGGGGGTCTAACTGTAACCCCCCTCTGTCTAGCAGTTGCAGAATTAAGAATCCCATTTCTAAAGGAATGCATGCTGTTTGTGGTATTCTGTTTGAAACTATTACACCCCTGTGTGTTTCAGAGCCCTAAAGAAAAATACCCCTAAAACTAGTTAAATTAAATGCTGTGTGTGAATATGTGTTTTTAGAAGGTGGAAAAAACTTTCTGTTTAAAAACTATTAGCCTCTGTGTGTTTCAGAGCCCTAAAGAAAAATACCCCTTAACTAGTTAAATTAAATCATCTATGTCTAAATAACAGAACTCTGAGACCTATACAATCCTTTAAAAAAAGAGTTTAATTAAAACACATAATGGTTTCATTAAATAAAACGCTATTAAACACATGTAAACTCATATGACCTCTGAACTCGCAAGTCCGTTCACGCGCAAAGTCCGTTCACGCGCAAGGTCCGTTCGCGCGCACATGGACGCGGAGGGGGATAGGTGGGGGGGGGGGGGTGGGTAGGGGTGTGGGGTGGGGGGGGGGCAAAAAAGCTGTAGGTATATTACTACTAATGTAAATAAGCACATTTACATGAGGACAACCTGATTTCAAGGAAATAAAAATGCTTAAATTTGAAAGTTTGTGAGTTATTTTGTTCATGTATCAGCTGTTTAGTCGTTTTATGACAAGATGGATGCTGTCGTTATATTTTAGTATAGTGTTTGAGTTAAGGAGAATAAAAGAATATTTAACATTAATTGTACCAATGTTGTTGTGTACGAAGCACAAATTAATTTAAAAAGTTTTAATTTATGAATTTTTGAGCATATGGTGTACTAGGTTGTCTGTGAAGGTTCTCAGTCATCCAGGTCATCGTAGACTAAGGAGTTTGCAAAGAAAAGCGTCTGGACTTCTTTAAGTTGCTTGAAGACGTTTCACCTCTCATCCGAGAAGCTTCTTCAGTTCTAAGGTAAAATGGCCGAGAGTCCCAGATTTAAACCCAGTGGGAGTATCCCCCCAAAGAGGGACAAAGGACCCCCTGGTGATCCTCTAATCACATGAGCCAAGGTGTGAAAGCGGGTGTGGGACCTAATCAGCCAGGGTTTCGGGTGAGCTCATTGTGAAACCTGGCCTCACCTTGTCATGTGAATTCCTGAGGTCAGATGGCCCAGGATGTGAGTGGGCGTTAAGGCGTCTGGGGAGGGAACTCAAAACTGGATTATAGATGTCAGACAGTTGGTGTCTGTGGAATAAGGAATATTTTACTGCTACTTATATTTATTATTGGCATTATCATTGTATTAATTAACATTGCATTAAACCACATAATAAGCATTTGTAATAATACATATAATCAAGAAGCAGGCTTGAGTGAAGGCCTGAATGGATTCAGCTTCTTGTTGCATTTGAGTTTGCCTAGCAACAGGTGACGCAAAGAGGAGGACAAGTCCATGGGGACCTCAAAGGCCTGAGATCATCACCATATTTGAAAGAGGATGCCAGAAAGGGGAACTTCTGTGTCTGCATTTATTTCTTAGAATAGATCATTGTCTGTACAAGGGGCAAAGAATGTTCTTAAGATGCAAATTATGTGCTTGTAAACGCAAGAGGGGGCGTTATAATACCCTGACAATATAAAAACAATCTGAAGTGTATTTTTGGGTGGGGATTTACAACTGATGGTTTGCAGTTTACATCTCCCCACGCTGCGTGCATTCATTAAAATCAATTGTTTGACTGACCTCGTTTGGACCATCATTGTTTTACTCTCGTCCTCAATTTCGGACCCGTAACATGTCGTAAACCACCGCCTCTGTTCAAAGATGGTCGCTCACAGTGGACATAGATGGCCTCTTTCACTCCTCTTTCAAACCATCTGTCCTCTCTGTCCAAAATACTAGGTACTAGGTTGTAATTGCATAGAAATGTACATTTAAGAATATAAAGAACTATATTTAATGAGTTACAGTGAAAAGAAGTGCTTGGAAATAGTAATATAAACAGAAATTTCAATTTTTCTATTAACGGAAAATATCAGTTAATGATACAGAAAATATACTGTGAATAAACGGAATTTTCCGTTTAATAGCTGAAGGAAATGTCCGTAAATAGTACAGAGAATATACTGTAAATCTACAGAATTTTCCGTTTTATTATTTACAGAAAAGTCCGTCAAACTTCTGTAAAAAAACAGAAAATGTACTGGCAGAAAATTACCAGGACATTTTCCGTTTTTCTACGGAATCTTTTTTTACAGTGTAGGCAATCAGTATGAGAACAGAAAACAAAACCTCCTCAGCACAACAAAGCACATGTATCTTCACACCGTAACACCATGAAACACAAGATAAGCAACAGGGAAATATGCCAATGTGCACAGCAGCATCTGACACGCCACAGTACTCTCCACATCCGAAGCTGATTCACCATCCACATCACCATTGGTAGCTGCACTGAGCCTGTTTTTCACTGCACTCTTTCTCAAAGAGGTGTTGAAGGCCTCACCCTAACCAAAATCATTTAGCCAAAATCTGCACTTTGTTTTCACTGAGGCAACAGCAGAAAACTTCTTCTCACAGATGAAAGATGTGGCAAAGGGAAGTCGAATGCCAACAGCTGTCCATCCTCTCCTAATTACACCAAGCCGGAATTTACTCAGTGTTTGTGCTGCAAACCTCAGCCGGAGGATGGAATCAGATGTCATATCGATGAACTGGTCTTCTTCAGCAGAAGTAAAATCAGCAGGTGCAGCTACAATAAATGGATCTCTCATTTAGTCATACTGGGCACCGTTGTTTCACCGAGAGCATTTCTGGAAAAATGCTCTTAGGAGAAGAGCTGTGTCTCTTAAGACATGTGCCACCTCCCAACTCATTGGTTTCAGCAAATTTACCCAGATGACATGACTGACAGGAAATTACATTTCCTTCATAAAGTTTCCTGCTGAGTGAATGCACAGATTTTTGTCTGCCAAGAGGTTTTTCTCTGCTTCAAGGCTGAAGATTTCATTTCACTTCCCAAATATATTGCTGTTATAAGCCAGCTTCATCACTTCATCACTTGCCTTTTTCTCTTCTATAGTCTGTGCAACATTTATGCAAACATGCACACACTCACACAAACCTTGTGTGTGTCCCATTTCAGATTATATTTTGTAATGTAAGAAACAAGAAGCATAAAGAGCTCATGAGCTCATCTATTTGTGACATACTTTTAACTGTGAAAATCCTCATGCAGTGACTCTTTGGTGACAAAGTGAGTGTAAGCAATGAATAGACATCCTTTATTTCTGTCTGTAGCCTAGTTGACCTGTAAGCCACAGTTACCTTTCCCTTAGCAGATTTTGCCAAGCAACCAGGAAAACAGGCTGGCTTGGTAATGGTGAGGAGGAAGCATAATCCTAAACAGAAGCCCATGATTCACGTTTCAAATAGCTTTTCCCCACTCTGGCTATTGGTGATTGTGTTTGGAGAAATGTGACAATGTGTAATGTTGAATCTGTGTCTGTCTTTGTCAAAATGAGGAAAACCTTGTGTTTTTAGAAGATGTGGCATCTATCCCACTTTGGATGAAGTAGCTGTCATTTCTATCTCTTCTAATTGCCTGTTAGTACTTAATAATTATTAGTATAGCAATTAATAATTGATCAACATATTGATTTATTCTGCCTTACAGAAAGCTGGTTACAGCAGGATGATCATGTTAGTTTAAATGCAGCTCATCTACTAATCGGAAGGTTAGTGGTTCGATCCCTGGCTCCCCCAGTCTGCATGCCAAATATCATTTGACAAGATACTAACCCCAAGTTGCTCTCTGATGGATCCATCAGAATGTGGGTGTTAGCTAGGAAGCACTGAAAAGCACAGAAGAAACTGTTTGTGTTAATGGGTGAATGTGGAACTTCGAGTGCTCTGGGAGAGTAGAAAAGTGCTAAAAAATAGAATGCGCCTGTTTACCATCTAACTCTTTGCATTGTTCCCCCAAACTGAAAAAACAGTTCTATTTGTTGTTATCTATTGTCCACCTGGCCCTTACTCTGAGTTTTCATTTGACTTTTCAAACTTTTTATCCAGTTTAGTGCTCAGTTCAGATAAAATCATTATTAAAATAAAAAAAACTAAACTAAACTCAGAAGTACTTGAATTCCTGGTCTAACTGTGAAATGCATACCTTAAAGCAGGTAACTCATAAGCTGGAGAGGAAATGGTGTCTCACACTATCCCTCTATCTTGGCCTCACTGTTACTATACTCTTCAAGTTCCAGTCCTACCTTTCGATTTTGGCTATCCGCTGTAGCGGAAACCCTTATCCAAGTCTTTCTCACCATCTGGCTGGATTACTGCTGTTCAGGATTACAGCAAAGATCTAGACAGGCATAACATGCACTTATCTCTGGAAAAAATCACTTCCACTGACTCTCAGTTGACTCCCAGACAAGTCACACATTACTTACAAGATCCTTCTTCTCACTTACAAATCCCTTGATGCTCTGGGCCCTCAGTATCTGTCTGACACTGCTGTATTGTACTGCAGAAAGTAGTGTGTTGGTACAAAAATGATCAGAAAAAGGTGATTAACAATGGAAGAGAGACAGACCATCATAACACTTATAAATGTCGGTCTGTCCTACAGAGAAACTGCAAAGAAAGTCAAAGTGTCAGTGAGTACAGTTTCCTTCACCATCCAAAGGCTCAGAAACAAACTGTGACAGGAAGAGGTCTGCAGACCCAAAGACACACCTGAATCAGACGACAAGTTTCTGAGAGTTAACAGCTTGTGTGATCGGCGGCTCACAGGACAACAGCTTCAAGCACAGCTCAGTAGGGGTCGTAGTAAGAAAGTCTCAGTTTCTACTGTGAAGAGAAGACTTTGAGCTGCAGGTTTGACAGTTGCAGCAAGAAAGCCAGACGTCAGAATAAGACAAAGAGGCTTGTCTGGGCCATGAAACAGTCTCTGAAGACTGGAAAACTAGACTGATAAATCAACATTTGAAGTCCTCGGTTCATCACACAGGATCTTTGTACGACTTTGAGAAGGTGAAAGGATGATTCCACAGTGTGTGGCATCGACTGTCAAACATGGAGGAGGAAGTGTGATGGTCTGGGCCTGTTTTACTGGATCCAGGGTCGGTGACTTGTACAGAGTGAGAGACACCCTGAACTAAAACCACAGCGTTCTGCAGCACCATGCAGCACCCTCTGGTTGGTCAGGGGTTCATCCTACAGCAAGATAATGACCCAAAACATAAAATGATGAGCTTGGAAACATGGAGTGTCCAGCACAGTCTCCAGACTTAAACCCCAACGAGCTGGTTTGGGATGAACTGGACAGAAGAGTGAAAGCAAAGCAGCCTACAAGGTCCACATTTATGGGAACTTCTGCTACAGATATGGGAGAATATTTGATTCTATTGTAGAAAGAATGTCACGGCTGTGTTCAGCTGTTACATCTGCCAAAGGAGGCTACTCTGATGAGTCAACCTTTTTTTTAAAGGCACTATACAAATGTAAGTTATTCATAATAATAAATTATGAGTATAATAATAATAGTATAATAATTTGTGAGTAATGATTTGACACGATATAAATAAAATTGGGGTGTAATGTCCCCAAGTGTCTTCTTAATTTGTTATGTCTCATACTGTTAGATGCAGATTTTTCCAGATGGAAAATACATACTGTTTGTCCTTATCTCAAACCCCCATTCACTGTGAAACCACACACAAGATTACCTCTATCACATATACTCTTTGGATCATTTTTTGCTGATTCTGGCGCTTCTGCCTCTTGTTTGTTTTACATGTTGTGCTCATATTTGAACTACATTTTGTCTGGCATTATCTGCCTGCTGGCCCTCAAATCTCTTATGTATAATTTCCAGAGTCAAGGAAACTGGGTTCTTTCCACCACTGCAAACTTCCACTTTTGATGGTCAGCCTGCCTTTGCTTGGGATAAGCTAGGGCCCAACACAGCAGGAACCCTGATTTTCTGTGTAGCTTACTCCATCAAAAAAAAACTTGTAATGAATAGCCACTCAATTTGTAGTCTTATATTTTAAAGGACTTGTTCTATAATGAGAATCAGGATTTAATGTTAATCTCTTAGGCCTGGCAGCATGATAATAAAGTGTGGTATTTTTTAAAACTATGTTCTAGAGACTGTTCATTTTTCTGTGAGCCTCAGACCTTTGAGAAAGGAAGTGGAACAGCTGTAAGCTTTAGAAAAGACATTTTTATGATCTGTTTGATCTTTCACAGCTCTTTTAAGGTTGATAATGATCAAAGTGTATTTCTTTTAATAAACACTTCTTTGCCATTCTCAATCAGGTCACTCCTCACAAAGTGGCCCTTGCTCTGTCAATTTCCACTCACCCTGGTTACCTAATAAAACTTGTGGCCTTCAATGTTTCCATGGAAAAGCAGGATGACTGCAGAAATCCCGAGGTTTGGTTGTCCGGTGCCTTGAAGAAACCTAACCTTGTTGACAGCTCTATTGGTAATTATCAGCCTATTTCAAAATTAGCAAATTGTCAGAAAATTTGTAAAATGTTTGTTCAAATATTAAGTATGTCATGGCGATGGAAGCTGACGGTAACACAGAACTGCTATTTCCCTTTTTATTAGAATCCTCCGTGTGCACCTGGACAAACTGTCCTCCTTCAGTGTGTCATATAGGGAGTAAAATGTTTCACATACTTTACCACTTTGTTGTTGTGAGAGCCGTATTCTTTGTTTATAGCCAGGGGTGCACATAAGTGGTCCGCTGGTGCGCATTCGCTGTCAAAATAAAAGACGCGCACAAGATAAGAAGTTGCAATGCACGTTTACGTACATAAGATTTTCTGGAGGAGGACAGACATTTGTTTAGAACTCTTAAAGATGTTGAAGAAGCAAGCTCCTTCTGACATTACTTTGGTGTTCCTCCACCTCCAAAGAAATGTCAGAAGGAGTCCGAACCGCAAAACAAGCGTGTATTCTCGGAAAAGTGGTTGCAGGAGGTGAGCTGGCTTCAAACAAATGATGAACGCACAGAGATGTGGTGCAGAATATGCCGTGAAAATCCCACTCTAGCGGACAAAAACAGTGCCTAGTATATGTACGCAAACGTGCGTTGCAACTTCTTATCTGGTGCGCGTCTTTTATTTTGACAGCGAATGCACACCTGTGGACCACCTATGTGCACCCCTGTTTATAGCAGCATCAGTCACTCTGCTCCTCAATGTCCACACTCTACTTCACTGTATCAAAATCTCAAATACTATTTAAATTTTATTTTTATTCTGTCTATAAAATAGAGAGAATCCTTTATGTAAGAAAAAAATATGTTTATTTTTGTTAGACCCCCACATGCAGTTACAGCAGTTGTTTAACTTTTTTCCATTAAAGTGTTTATGTTGCTCATCTACAATGATCTTTATAGAATTAATTACATACTTGAAAAACAGCCAGTTTGTTATCTCTGACACAGAAACATGCAAAATAGATACACAAAGTTGAAATGCAACTAATACAAAACCATATTTGTCCAAACTCTATGGATATAATTTCAGTTCCAACAGCAGAATCCATCAAGCGCCCCAGGAAAAGGCTGGACTATCCTAGGAGGACAATGACACAAACACAAAAAGAAGACAGTACTGTTATATAACTGGTCCTGTTGCAATTCTGGTACCAAATGCATTTATTTCCAACTTCTACTTAAACTTGAAGTATTTAGATTTCATTTAAAAAATAAATAAAACTGTCAGTCGACATAAATGTGTTCTGCAAATTATTACTTGACGTACTTTATAGTATGAACAAAAGGGGACTGTCCAAAACATGTTTACAATGAAAAGTGTAAGGAAGGTCAACGTTTAAGGTTAGAGAGGCAAAGCTGAGATAGTTTGTACATGTGCAGAGGAAGGCTGGTGTGATGGAGGCAGATGATGGCTTGATGCTGAGCGAACCCCTAAAGGCAGCAGCCCGAAAGAATAACAAGTGAGAAAACACATCAAGTTAAGTTAAGAACTTGTAGAATATGTGATTGCACATTTAGTCAAAATCCAACTGCATGCATGTTTCTAAGGGTTGACATGTTCTAATGCTCTGTATTTATTTAACTCATTTAATTCAAATTTGTGTCTTGCGTCTCCGACTGCAGTCCTACCTCTTCCACTGTTGCATCCCAAGCCACTGGCATTTCCTATTCGATCCATCCTGGCTCCAAAACAGCCAGAGGTGCGTTTCCTGGTGGCCATCAGCAGGTCCTGGAGGCGGCTCCTCTGATTCACAGTCTTGCCCTCAGTTAGTGGTTGGGCTTTTTCAGATATCAGAGGTTCTTGGTTCCCCTCTTGGTCCCATCCTTGGCTGGTCTGGCTGCTTTTGGGATCTTGGTTCATGTCTTCATAATAAGCTTCCAAGTCTTCTTTCTGGACCACTTCATCCAATGTCTCCTCAAAGCGTTCCAGCAAAGACTGTTGTAGAAATCATAAAGCATCTAATAAATCAGGATGTAGAGGCAGCCTGGACACTGGTGATGTTCCAGAAATATTCCTGTTTACACACAGCCATGCATGATCTGAAAACATGATGTTATCATGTAAAAATATAAAATACAGACCTGTTTATGCTGCATATTTATTTCTACACTTTTGAGAACAGCCTCCCTCTTTTGTCTGTTCAAATACCTTATTGGAAAGTTTGCATCACAATAGCTGTAACAACTCAAATTCACCTATTACTAAATCCTAACGCTTATACAAGTGTAACCATAAGTATTCAAAATTATACCAATATCATATCAGTATCACATGAGCAATTTTGACATGATTATTGCCTAATAAACCCGTCCTGTCCAGCAGATTTATGGAGCACAATCACAATCACAGGTGGGACGTGCAAGTGCGTGTGTGTGTTTATCATAAAATACACTTGATAATGAGGGTGACAAGCTGCAACAACGCCCCCCTGGGAGCCAGAGTCAGGGGAGCCAGAGTCAGGTCCATTAGACCATGAGACCCGGGCTGTCCACGGACGCCCAAGAATAGTGATGACCTGAGGCCACACATCTCGATGACAACCGCGTGAAGGAAGAGGGAGGCCCCACATGGAGCCCCCAAAGCCAAAGGACAAGGGCCCCAGAGAACCAAAGACAATGGGTAACCAACCCCATAAGAGGTTGGCTGTCCCAGCATGAGCCAAAAGAAAGGTCCCAGGTGATGAGAACTGCCTGGCACCTGACAGGGCAGGGCAACCTCACACCCTCCACCACTATGTCCCACAGTGGCCAAGACTCAGAAAGACTCAGACCCAGCCATAATATACACACACACAAATAGGGGGTGGCTGAAGAGCAGAAGGGGGCGGCTGGAGATCAGAAGAACAGGAAATGAATCTCAGTTCTCATGTTTTGTTTCTTCTGCTAATACTGATACTATAGTGTGCACTGCAAGACCCTATGCATGTGTTGGTGCAAGTGAGAGTTTGAGGTGTAAAGGATGAGTATGACTGTATGAACACTAGAGTGCTTTTAAAATTTACAGTTGTGGCATGAACACCTGACAGCTGGTCAACAATGCTCACACTCAATGCCTCAGGTGCCAATCAAATTGAAAAACACACAGCAGTGACGAGTTGTGTGGGGCCACCAAGGTAGCCAGAGTCAGCAGATGGGTCCCAAGTCTGAGAGTCCATCTGGATACAGAGTCATAACACTCAGCCAACAACAAACAAGAGGGACCCATCATTCACGATGTTTAATTTTTAAATACCACAGTTATCATCAGTGCACAGATATTGTGACGTTCACACAATGAACCAAAGGCTGCATACTTTCAAAACCATGGTGGGTGTTTTTATTGCCTAATTTAATAGGTATGCAAATATTAACAGCATATCAGGAATAAAGGTGAATGTTTTGTTCATGTCATGTCAGTGTTGTGTCAGAGTCACAGCAATCTCCTTAATAACTGTCTACTTCAGCCACAGCTGAACCACAGCTTGTAATTCTGGAAGCAGAGCGCTCTAATTTCTAGTTCACCTTGGCTAATTATAAGATGAAGGAAGAATGACGATGAAGGTTGTGATGAAGTTAAAATTACAAGTGAAAATAAGGAGAACAAAGTAAAGCAGGTATATCTTTGAGATCAGATCAATGTGAGGTCACACTCTAATGATAATTACTTTTCCACATTGTGTTGCTTTGTTTGTAATCGCCTGATCTGTTGTTGTGTCCTCTTGTTGTCATCACAACAGTCAACATTTCATCCTGTTATTCCCTCTCAATATTCACAAATCCATAGAAAAGCATGTCAACATGTGCTCTGATTTAAACTATATTTGAAAAAACTCTTCACTTTGTCAAGTAGAACATAAATCAGTTATACTGGGGTGGATGCATTAGTGCAATTATGAAATGCTTGTAGTATTCGTACACTAACTGCATTTGAGAAGACACTGATACCAGTGTAACTGCCTTTGAATGATTTTTAATAACAGGAAATATGTTATTCATGCAGCTACTTTCTTGTCTTTGATCCTCTCTCTGTTTGAATGTCAAAGTATCTGGTCCTTCACAGTGTAATGTTTCCACAAATGGTGTGTTGATTACAGGTATGACATGGTTTCTTACCTTGAGCTGAGCCAGGTCATTAGCAGATGAGGGCCTCCCCAGTATGTGGCCGCTAACCAGTGTTTGCTGACACAGCAGGGCCAATACGCCCCACAGAACCTCAGTTCTCATGTTATGTTTCTTCTGCTAATACTGATACTATAGCGTGCACTGCAAGCTTTTATATACAGACAGCCTCACATACACAACCATCTACATACACTTACCATGCACCAGACAGGCAGTGCCATCATTTTGTAGACGGCCTCAAGTGCATTCTGACACCTCTAAATGATAAGGCCACTGGTCAGATGTCTCTTTAAGTGGCGCTTGGTGGTAAGTGACGTGTGTGTGCGTGTGTGTGTGTGTTTGTGCATGTGTCTATGTATACAGTATATGTGTCTGTGTATCATCATGCTTACCAGCCAGCAGTGGCATGACCTAAGGAGCCATCCTGGATCTCCGAGCTGTGTATTGGGAAGAATGTCGTTTCACTATGCATATACTTAACACTGTCTACACTCCCAAGAATGAAACGTACCATAGTAGGTTAAAACTGCTGCTTGTGGTTGCATGGTTTAGATTAGGACAGGAAGGAAACAATGTTATAGTCAAAGGAATATAAACAGGATTGTGAATATGATTTATTACCATAACTGAAGGCATTTTCTTCCTGTCATGAGTTTGTAAGGCAGGAATAATACAGCCTATAATCTAAACTTGTAGGTGCAGTAGATAAAGACATGAACTGGGAGTATTATAGAAAAGAAGAAGCGTATACTGTAAATATGTTTCAATAATGGGTGACCTTTAATAGAAAGTAGACAAGAATTACATAGACTCAAATTTCAAGAATCAATTATAATACATACGTATTTTATAAATAACAATTTTCACATATTTAAAGAAATATTAACAAAGTAAATATTTGGGTTTTAATGTTTATTCAATGTGTTTCACAGTTAAGAGTTACACAAACACCATGTTCTCATTTTATACTGTAACTCCACAGTATTATTCAGACAAACCAGAGCCTGAGGTCTTTATTAGTTTGTAGGGTCTCCTCGTCTTTGCAATCGCACATTTTGGAAGTGCAGACTTTAATGCACTATGATAAGAGATTGCATGTCATGGGTGGAGCTTTGTCTTGTTCCCTCATTCATAAGGCACATGAATGGCACATGTAATAAGGGATGTGCTTCACACAGACTCCTAATAATCCTGCACATTTGAATTCTAAGGAGTCATTTTAATTTCCCTTTTGGAGACAATTAAAAAACAATTTTAAAAAATCACAAAGCTACTCAAAACTAAACACAACTGAAATAAATAAATAATACTTAGAGAATCATTCATTTCATTTTGCTGAGAAGACTAATACCATTGTCACACACAGACCTCATGTTTAAAACATACAAAAACTTTTTTTTATCTGCTTGTGCTTTTTCTTTACACTCTTGGCATGGGACAATCCTCCATAGCTGATCAAGCTCCCAGAGGACCTTGTAGTACCTATGATGGCTTTCAGAGCTAGAGCTGGGTGATCATGGGGAATGTGACATATTTGGGCAATAAAAGATGAGATTTATGCGGCTTTGCAGCATTACAAATGTGCCACATACACTTGCACAGTGTGCCTTTACCTGCCTTCAGGCTTTGGGCAGACCAGGACATTAATCTGAGTGGTAAGGAAGGAATATAAAGGGACTGCACTGGGTGAGATTGAAAAGTAATGTGAACCTGGACATGCTGCTGCAGGTGTATCTGTGGCCTGATGATTGAACTGCTACCTGTTGGAATGCATTTATATTACCCAGAATTCATCATTGTTGTTGCTGTTTGAATCCACTTCAGATCAACACAGTTTGGACTCCTTTCCATCATTTGAGGAAGATGCTAACCAAGTGACTGTGGCTGTGGTGAATGGATGTGGATCGTGACCAACCAGCTTTGGCATGCTCTCTCATTTCAATCTCATGCCACAACACCTGCATTCATTTAAAACTCCCTGTTGTTGATTCATTTTGTTTTATTGAATCACCTTTTGCCTGTGCTTTAGCACTGTAATGTTCCAACTTTGAGAATAAAAAGTTTTTCTTCTTCTGTATGAAAACAGAGCCAGGAGAGCCTGAAACAGCGTAATGTCATGGCTTGATGCTTTGACGTTATGAGAACTCCAAACAACGAAAATTTAAAAAACAAAAAACACAGCTCACTTCCCAACATCTCTTAAGCTTACCAATTCCTCATTTGATGAAGAAAATAACAAACATATTTCCACAAGTGTTCAACTATTTGTTTTCCACCTATAACAGAATGTAAACAGAACTTGATTTAAGATGTGAGGGTAACATGTTCTAAGGGTCACTGAAAGTTTTGTATTTTATTTGTATGTAGTTGATAGTTGATAATTTATCTGAATTTTATGAGCAGACCACAACTTTTACGTTGCCCATACGAAACATCATCAGTCTGGGATCTTCCATCAGTCAGCTGGCAGTGACTACAGTCAGCAGGTCGAAGCAAGGCGGCCTTCATTTGGTTCCAGATGCAGCAGCTGTGCACTGGGACTGAGCTGAGAGCACATCCAGTTCCTCTTCATGGGATGGGAATGGGGTGGCTGATAACCGGTTGAAACTTTAAACAGTGATTGATTTAGCACCGAGTGAGTTATGTGCATATTCGCAAGACAACTATGAACATGAAAGTTATGGATTGTTATGGATAATTCAACCACGGGCTGCTGCTACTTCCTGCTTTCATCTTTCTATCTGTCCATTTGTCTGACGGTAGAATCCAAAGCACTTGCTGTTTGTATTATTATACAGTTTTTATGTTACAATTTCAAGTGCCCTGAGACAACTCTTGTTATGATTTGGTACTATATAAAATTTAATTAAATTTCGTTGAAATTAGAGGCTGAGGGAGCTTCTTCACACAGTGAGCTGCCTCAGAGAACCAGTACACAGTGGTTAAGATAACTGTCTTTCCATCTGAGAGGAGCAAATCAGTGATAAAATCCAAAAAGATGTATGACAAGGATCTATTTGGAATTGTTAGTGGGTGAAGGAGACCTGAAAGCGGTTTTGAAGGACTCTTGTTCCCGACATGTGGGGGAGGCAGAAAGATATCCTTTAACATGATGAAGGACAAAAAATTGTTGTTTAAAGAAAGAAGTAGTTCTACTTACCCCAAGGTAGCAGGCGAACCTAGTGGTGTGGTCCCAGTGGAAGCTGGGGAGGAAAGCCATGGTGGTAATTTCAGTTCATTTAAAAAAAAAAAAAGAAGTTCTAAATACAATAAAAGTTGCCTTAAGATGCTGTAAGGGGAAAGTCTTGCATCACCGCTAAAAGCGGTTCGTGGTGGACAAATTGAATCTTCTAAAAAACAAGAACCATTATGCAAGATTGGAGTTCAAACTTATAGCACTCTGCAGGTAGGAGAGAAATTGTAGTCTGGGATCCAGCTGGATCTGAACTGGGGTCAGTCTTCACCTGTCACCCTCGAACAAAAAACCCAGAGAGGTCACAGAAGCAATCCCCTGCTTTGACATAAAGTCCGTTTTCTACAAGGCACTGTAAAGCTCAGCTGACTTCTAAGGATTTAGAAAAAAGTAGAGGAAAATCCCAATCTAAACACAAAGATGAAGATGCTAAAGAAGTCTCTCAGGAGATCATTTATGAGGGTCCGGGGCACTGCAGGGGGATTGGTTAAAATCCCTCTGCAGTGGCATTTCCATTCATCTCAGTTTTGGATTTTAACCAAATAATTCATTTTTTAAAATCCAGTTTAGTAAATACTGTTGCAAAGATCAGAAGACAGAGCTGATTAAAGGCTGTGGATACTTACTCTTGACGACGGTTTGGTTAAGGTCTATAGATTTATAGACGGTATGAGTGTTTCATAATTTTTGTTGCCCCCAAAAAAAAGGCTCTGCCTGCTGGAGAGGATGATCGATTTGTCCATGGACCGTCTGTCTGGCCAAACAAGATCGTGCAGATTAACTACAGAGTAACTCCTTATAACAGTCAGAGGGACAGTGTGGTCAGTGAACCTGGGGAGTCAGTAACTCTAAGAGAGATGAGAGATTGATTAGTTCAGGTCGGGGGTGAGGTGAGTGATTTAAAGAAGGATTGTGAACCATGCTTCTTGATTATGAGCCTTTCAGACTGTTAAATAGTCAAAAACTGTCTAAACAAAGGCGTTAAAACCAATAATCATGTTCTTCAATAATCAATCATGCTCCTTATTTGTGTGGGACCTCACATTGTTGCATTATGATCATTGCACATTATTCTTCAAACAGACAATAAAGAACAGCACTTAAAATAAAATAATGCTGAATATGACATGAAAACTATTACATATTCTTACTATAACCAAAAAACACAACTTTTCCTCAGAGCCCCAGACTCTTGAATGATGCACATGGTTCATGGTTCATGACAACCACTTAAATAAAACCGTAAATCTAAAATAAGAAGTCGATAAACCATCCCGCCATTTTCTTCTGCTTCTTTGAAGTTGGGCCGTAGGGGCAGCAGCCTAAGCAGGGAAGCCAAGACCTCCCTGTCACCAAAAAGCTCCTCCAGCTTATCCAGAGAAACACCAAGGCATTCCCAGGCCAGCCGACAGATTTCTCCAGCATGTCTTGGGTCTAATCCAGACCTGTCACAGTTCTGGGTCAGTTTTGACCCAGCATTTTTGAGTTCCTTATGTTTTGGTTTATTTTGCATTTTGGAGTGTTTTGGGGTTCTCTGGTGTTTTGATTATTTGTGATAAATTATATTACTGTGGTTCTGGTTTGGGGTTTTGTTCGCAGGTTTTGTGTTCTCATGTTTTGTGTGGGTTTAGTTCTGTGTCCTGTCTGCGTCCTTGTGAAGTGATCTCTTGTTTCCTGTTTTATTGTGAAGATCTGCGTCTCATGTGAGTGTGTTCAGTTTTACCTCTCTTGTCTTGTCTCGTTAATTACTCCCAGCTGTGTCCCCCACCTGTGTGTAATCTCCCTGTGTTTCTCTGAGTGTATTTAAGTCGTGTCTTCTGTCCTTGTAGTCGCTGGTCCGTCTGTGTATCTACCATGTTCCATTCGTGTGTTCTCCCTGCTGTCACCATCATATACCATCGTCTATCTTCCTTCATATTCAGGTTCAGGTTCGTGTTCAGTAGTTAGTTGTTCCCAGTATAGATTAGTTCATTCTCCATTTGCCGTTTGTCTATTTTTATTTTGTGTTCAATAAGTAAATAAGTAAAAAGTAAGTAAAATTTTATTTATATAGCACATTTCTAGATAAAAGATCACAAAGTGCTTCACAAGGTATAAAACAAAAGCAGTCCAGAGTTAACAAAATGCAATTCTAAAAAGATGTGTTTTTAGCTGTTTTTTAAAAGTAATCAATGAGTCTGCAGATCTTAAGTTCTGAGGAAGAGAGTTCCACAGTCTGGCGGCCACAGTGGCAAAAGCTCTATCACCCTTGGTTTTCAGCCTAGTATGCTGAATAACAAGTAGACCCTGATCACATGACTTCAGGGACCTCCTAGGGACATAGGGCTATAAAAGTTCAATGATGTAGGCTGGTGCTTGTCCTTGAAGAGCTTTAAATGTCAGAACCAGTATCTTAAAATGGACTCTGAATTCAACGGGGAGCCAGTGCAGCTGTATAAGCAACGGTGTCACATGAGAGTACTTAGATGTTCTTGTCAGAAGCCTTGCTGCAGCATTTTGGACAATCTGCAGACGCTCCAGGGAGTTTTTGTTTAGACATGTAAACAGTGAATTACAGTAGTCCAATCATGATGAAATGAATGCATGAATAACAATCTCCAGTTCAGTATGAGATACTATGGGGCTCAGTTTAGAAATGTTTCTTAAATGATAGAAGCAGGACCGAACCAGAGATTTGACGTGAACATCCAGGGTAAGAGCAGAATCAAAGGTTACTCCTAGGTTCCTGATAGACGATTTCACAGATGTTGAAAGAGGACCAAGAGCGTTCATTATGTTAGGTACATGTCTATTCGGAGCACATACAAGGACTTCAGTCTTTTCTTCATTAAGTTGGAGGAAGTTGTCAGCCACCCAAATGTTTCTAAGCACACATTTAGAATCTGCAGCTTAGAAACATCTTCAGGTTTAAAAGACATATATAGTGCCTGTGTTTGCATCCTCCTCTATTATTTCCACACGGCTCATCTCACTCGCCGTGACAGTACGGACCAGCCAGATATGGATCCAGTGGCATTCACTCCACTCACGGAGCTTCGGGAGCTCATAACAGACTCTGCTTCTAGGTTGGTCAACCTATGGCTGGAGCATGAGGTAGAGGGATTTCTCGGTGCTGTGGAAGCCAGGCTACAGCAACTCATTTCCGGTTACCCCTGGCTATTGGACTCACTGCACCCGCTCGTTCAGGATTTCATTCTTCCCGAACTTCATCTTCATGCCCAGAAGTCCCAACTGATTCTTATTCTTCACCGTCAGGTTACCAAACCACGCAGCGATACAAAAAGACGTCACAGATTCGATAAAACTTCTATAAAACAAAGACAACATCTCAGATGAGACATTAAAAGATCTCATTTTCCTTAAAAAGAACAGTCTTTGTTTAACTTTTTTAGTAGTGGCATCAGCATGAGATTCAAAACACAGTTTATGGTCAAGTACCACACCTAGATATTTATAACTCTCAACTATCCCAATATCGGCAGTTTTAATGATAGTAGGTGATGAGCTATAAGAGGACTTCCTAAAATCAATAATCATGTCTTTAGTTTTTGACACATTAAGTGAAAGGAAGGACTCATCACACCAATTCACAAAATCATCTACAACCTGTCCACGGCCTGACTCATCCCCCACTAGAAGACTGACGATTACTGTGTCGTCAGCAAACTTCAGGATGTGTCTGTTCGTGAAATTGCTGCGACACTCATTTGTGTACAGAATGAACAGAAGGGGAGAGAGGCAGCACGCTGGGATGATCCAGTAGAGGAGGAGAGCACATCAGAAAATACATGATTCACCCTCACACATTCTGACCTATTGGTCAGAAAGTCTGTCACCCAGCCGACCAGACTAGTGTCAAGCTTAAAATGATTGTAAAGCCTGTCAGCAAGTAAGAAGGGTTGAATTGTATTAAATGCAGATGAAAAGTCAGCAAATAATAATCTTGCATGGGTGTGGGGGTCCTCAAGATGCTTATACAAGAGATGCAGGAGTGTGACAACAGCGTCCTCCACACCTCTCCCTGCTCTATAGGCAAACTGGAAGGGGTCAAGATGGTGTTCAACCTGCATTAAAATCTCCTTCTTAATTATCTTCTCAAATGTCTTCATCACTAAAGAAGTCAGAGCCACAGGCCTAAAATCATTACCTTAGGAGAACTGCCCTTAGCAACAGGAACAATGACAGCATGTTTCCAAATCTTAGGTGCCGTCTGTAGCTCTAAAGAAAGTGAGAAGATATGGTGAACAATCCCACTCAGCTGATCAGCACAAGTTCTCAGTACCTGTCCACAGATGTTGTCAGGTCCAGGACTCTTGCTTTTGGTGTGTCTAAAAAGATTAGCTACCCCCCTCTCATCAATACAAATTGATGGGGGAGTGATAGTCTTTCCCCTCAGTGTGCTGGTCTGCCTAGAACAGTCATAGTTCTCAAAACGAAGGTAAAAACTGTTAAGACTGTCTGCCAGATGTTTGTCAGAGGTAAACCCCTCTAAGGTAATGCTACTTTTACCTTTCGTCTGTAGCCCTGCCATTGTTTTCATACCAAGCCAAGCTCTTTTGAGGTTGTTACTGCTGAGTTCTGCCTCAGTCTTATTTCTGTACCTCATCTTGGCAATCTTTATTGCAGCCCTCACCTCCTTCCTCGATATTCTCACAGTGGGAACGTCTCCCTCGATAAAAGCAGTTTTCCTTTTAAGAATCAGATCCTTAATATCTTTAGAGAGCCACGGTTTGTTATTAGGGAAAGTCTTAGATTCTCTGACTGGAATCATGGAGTCTTTGCAAAAAGAGATGTAGCTACACACTACATCGGTAAGTTCATCCAAATCAGAAGTGCTCTCTTGAAACAAGGACCAGTCAGTCAGTGCAATCAAAACACCTCTGAAGGGCAACACAACTGTCTTTTGTCCAGACATTAGTCCCCTTCACACAGGCCTTCTCCCTCCTAATCACAGATCTGTAAGCAGGGAGGAGATGAATAACACTGTGATCCGAAGAACCTAGCGCCGGTCCAGCTACAGACTTATATGCCCCCTTAATTGGTCCATAACACAAATCCAGCGTTTTGTTATGCCTTGTAGGACAAGTGACATATTGAAAGAAATTGTTCAGTGATTTCTTAAGATTACAATTGTTAAAATCACCAAGAATAAAATTAGGAGCATCCGGAGAAAGAGTCTGCAGATTGTGTACCACTTTAAAAATGGCGTCAGCAGCAGTTTTAACGTCAGCTTTAGGATGAATGTAAACAACAGTGACAAAAATTTGAGGGAACTCCCTCGGTAAGTAAAAAGGCCTGACAGATACTGAAAGGAGCTCGATGTCAGGAAGACACAACCGCTCCCGCACAGTAAAATTATTACACCAGCCCTGGTTGATATACAAACATACCCCTCCTCCGTGAGATTTGCGTGTTACTCCACAATTCCGATCCAATCTCACAGGGGTCCCAAAGCCGCTGATTCGCAGTGAAGTGTCACTGTCCATATCGGTCAGCCATGTCTCTGTAAGCGCCATCAGACAAGCCTCACTGTATTCCCGTAGATGAAGCACATTTCCTTGTAATTCATCCGTTTTGTTCCTAAGAGATTGGACACTGGTCGGAATCATAGAAGGCAGAGGAACACGATTCTTCCTCCGAAGTTTTCTTACACGCTGACGCACGCCGCCTTTCTTTCCGCGTTTTCTCAAGCGGCGGGGCTTTCCAAAATTAGTCTTTGACCGGGCAAATAAATCCTCACCAAGAATCACATCTGTCCGAGCATTAGAAGAGTCGTACATAGACAAACAGGACCACCGTAATCCAAGTAGTTCCTCGCGTGTATAAGTGATTGTCAGTGAGAGTGAATGACTCCAGGTGAATATCGCCAACAACAATAAAACTAAGGTGTAGAAGATCTCCATCTCGGCAAAAAGTTAAAACCACGGTTAAGAACAGAGTTAAAACAAAGTTAAAAAGAAAAAGAAAAAGAGAAAGAAAACGCCAATAAACACCTGCTGCAGGTCGCCACAAGAGCAGCGCGATAATGGTGGTTTCTCCGTTTTATCCATGGCCATTGCCTCAAAGACTGCCTTTTCTGAGCCCACATTCTGTGTTAATGACTGTGCCAACTCTGTTGTTGCTAAGCCTGGAGTTACTGAGTCTAGCATTATGAATTTAGAGAATGAAAATGTTTGGGACGCTTTTTCACCTGCACTGGTCCATTCAGGGAAAGCTGTAAACCTCACTGAAGCAGTTTTTCCTGGCCATATTCTCCCATCCACACCTTCACCACAGTCAAACGTTGGGTCTGTAACACAGTTATCAGTTCAGTCAGCAGCCCAGCTGCCCGCAGTTCAGTCAGCCACTCCACCACCTGTAGCTCAGTTGCCACTAGTTCAGCAGCCTGCCCACTCATTCATTCAGTCACCATCCTCACCGTCTTATTCTAAGCAGGGAACATACTTCACCACAACATCTGCTGGTTCTCAAAAGCTGGTCATCTTCGAGGAAGTAACTCCCTCCAGGGCCTCCCCAGAGGCTTGGTGTCAGTCACCAGCCAACTCTGGACCCCTAGAGGTTAAGCCACCAGCTCCAGCAATTTCACCTGAGAACTTTACTGAGCAGTCTCAGCCGTCATCCCCTGCTGAGAGCTCCAGTGACTTTGCCCTTCTGCCTCCGTCCTCTGCTGGGGGTGTTGGAGAACACTTTCAGCCTTCTGAGGACTGCATCCCACTGTTTCTGCCTGAGCCAAGTCGCTCAGCCCCAGCCAGTGTCTACACTGCCAGAGGTCTCCGTACCTGCTGCTTCAGTGTCTGTCTCCGCTGGAGGGTCAGAAGGAACCATTCAGCCTCCTATCTCCGCTGGAGGGCCCGAGTCGCCCGTCCAGCCTCATGCCTCGTCAGCTGGAGGGCCCGAGAAGTCCGACCAGCCTCATGTCACGTCAGCTGGGGGTTCGGGAGAACCCAGCCAGCACATCCCCATGTCTGCTGATGGTTCTGGGTCATCCATTCAGCCACCACCTGCTCCACCTCCTCCGACTTCCACACCGTCAACTGCAGCATCACCGCCTGGTTCCGCAGCCGCCACGCTGGCGTCAGGTTCCGCTGCCGCCTGGTCCAGCCTCTGTGTCTTCATCCACATCTGGCCCAGCCGCGTCTGGCCCTGCCGCGGTTGCCACACCATCATCAGGTCCAGCTCGGCCTGTTCCACCTCGCCTCTGCCGGCCGCTTTCCAGGCCTCTAGTTGGGTGTTATGGCCGTCGAGGTCGGCCTCCGGAGAGAGCTCGTCACCGCCGCTGGCTTCGCGGCCGGCATCTGGAGAGAGTTCGTCGCCACCGCTAGCTTCGCGGTCGGCCTCCGGACCTGCTTTGTCTCCGCCACTGCATTCCGCATGGTCGGCCCCTGGATTTGATTCATCTGCATTGCCGCCGTTGCTGTCCGCAGGGCTGGCCCCCTGAACTGTTGTGGCCCTTGTGTTGTCGACCTCCGGGTCGACCCCCTGACCTTATTGTGGACTCATGAATGATCTTGTTTTGTGTTGGACTGTTTTCTTATGTTTATGGACTGATCCGGACGCTTGTGCTTCTTGGTTTTTTATTTCAAGTTGCTGCCATTGGGCATCCATTAAAATGAAAGCAATTAGATTAAATGAGTAGTACGTCTGGTGCCCACTCGTTACAATAGCAATGATTACTCGTCTAGTCGTGCATGTGTCTAGTATGTTTCTAGACGAAGAGATTTTTAAGATGGGTTATCAGACCCAACCCATCAAAAAATAGCCACAAAATTCAGATTTTTTTGGAACTGAGATGTTTATTAACCCTTATAACAAAATCCACAAATCCTTTTTTTTTTTTTTTGCTATATAATGTTGTGCATGATATGTTTATTATATATTTTTTGTATCGCATTTGATACATTGGTGGTTTTGGCAACTTTTTGTTAACAACAATGTTAATTTTAGAGACTAAAAGAATTTTGTCCATAACATTTTGAAATTATGGCAAGTATTGATCATGTTGATGAGATAGAGGTCTCAGAAACTCATGTATCAAATATGATACAAAGGGCGTTATAGGGTTAATTTCCTGTTCGGTGCCTGTAACAAGAAATCACATGTGATTTTTCTTCCCCCTTTATTATCTCTAAAAGGGGAATTTATTTGAACAAGCTGGGGACGTGTAAAGTGTGGTGGAGTCAGTGTGACTTGTTATACAGTGGCTTGCAAAAGTATTCGGAACTTTCCCACATTTTGTCACATTACAGCCACAAACATGAATCAATGTTATTGGAATTCCAGGTGAAAGACCAACACAAAGTGGTGTACACGTGAGAAGTGGAACGAAAATCATACATGATTCCAAACATTTTTGTTACAAATAAATAACTGCAAAGTGGGGTGTGCGTAATTATTCAGCCCCCTGAGTCAATACTTTGTAGAACCACCTTTTGCTGCAGTTCCAGCTGCCAGTCTTTTAGGGTATGTCTCTACCAGCTTTGCACATCTACAGACTGAAATCCTTGCCCATTCTTCTTTGCAAAACAGCTCCAGCTCAGTCAGATTAGATGGACAGCGTTTGTGAACAGCAGTTTTCAGATCTTGCCACAGATTCTGGATTGGATTTAGATCTGGACTTTGACTGGGCCATTCTAACACATGGATATGTTTTGTTTTAAACCGTTCCATTGTTGTCCTGGCTTTATGTTTAGGGTCGTTGTCCTGCTGGAAGGTGAACCTCCGCCCCAGTCTCAAGTCTTTTGCAGACTCCAAGAGGTTTTCTTCCAAGATTGCCCTGTATTTGGCTCCATCCATCTTCCCATCAACTCTGACCAGCTTCCCTGTCCCTGCTGAAGAGAAGCACCCCCAGAGCATGATGCTGCCACCACCATATGTGACAGTGGGGATGGTGTGTTCAGAGTGATGTGCAGTGGTAGTTTTCCGCCACACATAGCGTTTTGCATTTTGGCCAAAAAGTTCCATTTTGGTCTCATCTGACCAGAGCACCTTCTTCCACATGCTTGCTGTGTCCCCCACATGGCTTGTGGCAAACTGCAAACGGGACTTCTTATGGTTTTCTATTAACAATGGCTTTCTTCTTGCCACTCTTCCATAAAGGCCAACTTTGTGCAGTGCACGACTAATAGATGTCCTATGGACAGATTCCCCCACCTGGGCTGTAGATCTCTGCAGCTCGTCCAGAGTCACCATGGGCCTCTTGGCTGCATTTCTGATCAGCGCTCTCCTTGTTCGGCCTGTGAGTTTAGGTGGACGGCCTTGTCTTGGTAGGTTTACAGTTGTGCCATACTCCTTCCATTTCTGAATGATGGCTTGAACAGTGCTCCGTGGGATGTTCAAGGCTTGGGAAATCTTTTTGTAGCCTAAGCCTGCTTTAAATTTCTCAATAACTTTATCCCTGACCTGTCTGCTGTGTTCTTTGGACTTCATGGTGTTGTTGCTCCCAATATTCTCTTAGACAACCTCTGAGGCCGTCACAGAGCAGCTGTATTTGTACTGACATTAGATTACACACAGGTGCACTCTATTTAGTCATTAGCACTCATCAGGCAATGTCTATGGGCAACTGACTGCACTCAGACCAAAGGGGGCTGAATAATTACGCACACCCCACTTTGCAGTTATTTATTTGTAAAAAATGTTTGGAATCATGTATGATTTTCGTTCCACTTCTCACGTGTGCACCACTTTGTATTGGTCTTTCACCTGGAATTCCAATAACATTGATTCATGTTTGTGGCTGTAATGTGACAAAATGTGGAAAAGTTCAAGGGGGCCAAATACTTTTGCAAGCCACTCTACATCTGTTGGAAACAATCAATATATCAATCAGTCAAACAGCCATCTAAACCATGTGGCCATGAAAGGTGGTTTGAACCCTCTAAAAATGTCAGCAAATTCAAATTCACTGATGATGATGTAATTGTAGCTTTAATCAGTGGAGCACTGATGATGGAGTGCTCAGCTGTACTGTAATTCACTGTACATCATTTCCTTGTTAGAAAGCCTTTAAACAACCTCGAAGACACAATCAGGTGCCAAGCTAAGACCGTATGCACTAAACTACTCAGCTGATCACCAGTAATGCACTGGCAGTGAAATAAATGGGAATGGAAAATCATTATCACCAATAAATAGTTCAGGATATTCATTAATGTTCATGCGCGGTCTGTGTCAGATCATTTTTTTTATGAAGACATTAAAATAAATCTGTTATCAAATGAATTCTGTATATAAACGTCCTGCATAGAGCTCCCTGCTCCTGCTAGTTACTCAGAATGACAAGAGCTTCTTCATTAAGACGACACTACATGTTTCAGTTTGTGTTTTTATATTTGACAGTTCAAAGGAAAAGTCTCCCGTACATTAGTGTCTTTTTGAAATATGCTGGCTGTGTCTGATGGTCAGTGATGAGGGCCAATGACCTGCATTTGTAAACATTTATTAAAACATTCAACAGTACACAAGGAACAGTTTTGGTTCCATTTTTTTTAAATATTCTGCTGAGCAACAGTATTTAATAAATATTAGTAAATAAATAGCCTTTAAATAAAAGTATCTTTGTGTAGAGACGTTGCAGTTTTGGAATTTAGATGGTAAGACTTCATCTTTGCTTTGGATCTGCAAGAGAAGAGTAAGAGAGTAAGAGTTAAATCTGTGCTACATTACTCTAACCTTATTGTAGTGAAGTTACTGTAACTTACTGTATCTTCCCACAGTGTTGCAACCCAGAGAGCTCATGGAGCCTATTCTGTCCATCCGTCGCCCAAAGCAACCAGAAGATCTCCTAGATGAATCATTGCGGACACTCTTGAGGTTCTTGGCTGAAAGAAACTCCCGGATTTCAGCTTCATCTAGTCCAGCGTCTGGCTGAGGTCCATCTCCTGCGTCCTCTGTGCTCAGGCTGTCTAGAAGATCCCTCTGTCCAGGGGCACTTTGGTCCACTGCCATTTGTTCTGAAACAGACTCCTCCAGTCTGCTGAGGAGCACCTTTAAAGATCCACACAGATGAAAGTTGTACTGGGTCTTAAATAATAAACATGGCAATTTAACTATGCCATGAGGATAGACAGAGGCACTCAAATGTATTTGTCAACAATTTATGTCTCAGTTTATTGAGATTATTAGAAGCAATATTGGAGCACAGGTAAGATGAAAATGATCAGACTCTATGCTTTATCACATGAGATATCAAGGCTAAATATTGGGAACAGCTATGGAAGGAAATGCAGGATGTTGTTCAACATCTTACGTGAATAACTAACATTAAAGTCTATAAATAAAATTGAGTTCCTTGTTCTGGTTGCTGCTACAGATTGCCTAAAATTCCCAGGCAGACTCAACCTTTTCAAGAAAAAGTTAGTGTGAGGAGACTTACCTTCAAGATGTCCATGTCAGTGTCAGTCAAGCCAGTACTGATGGGATACATGCTAGTCAGCTGCAGCTTTAAAATGAGAAGGAGGCTACAGAGCCACATAGAAGACAGACGCATGATGCTCTGAGTTGCTGCTGTTCGTGTTAGTAGTTGGATGAATGGATAAATTCTCTTTTTCTTCTTTGACTTGTAGGTGTTTGGATGCTGGAGCCAACAGCAGCACTCTCTTTTATACTTAAGGTTAACACACATAGGTATGCCAGGAATTGGACCGGCATGCCTGACACCTAATTCTGATAACACGAGCTGTCGGAAAATGCTCCTTTTAAAGCATTGTATGCTAGTATTCTTATGACATAGCTGCTTCCATATGCTACTTTGCTTGAGAAACATTCTCCAGAGCCTTCCCACCTCACACGGGACACTGTTGTCACTGAGTTACAGGAAGTAGTAAACTAATGTGACAACATGATAGTGTTACTAAATGAAGACACATATGTAATAGTTGTACGGTCGCCTGCTGATAATTGTTCTGAGAGATCATCTTTTAGTGGCAGGAATAGTGGCAAAAATGAGGAGTCCAATCTGCTGATGTGATGTTTACACTGCCTAATGTTCTTTTCTTGAAAGCGTATTTTAAAGTCTGTCACCTTTGGATAATTACAACATTTTTAATTGTCGGTGTTTTCTTGAATTGATGTTGCATCCAGAATATGTATGAGAATAAACTGAACTGTCATTGCTGACCTGCTGTGAGAAGCAAAGGAAAAACAAAACACTACACATATCACTCACAAGTCACTGCCTTGTGATAACTTTAATCAAATATAGCAGTGAATTAAATGATTATGAATTTAGGTGAAGTACTGTCTCTAAAAGACTGATGTTGCTCAGCTCTGCTTTCACACAGACAAGTACAGGAAGTCTTTTATATTTCATGCAGTTATAGTAACTGTCAAACTCACTGCTGGGATTTTGGCAAGTGTAAATAAATAAAACTGTATTTATTATTGAAGCAGTATCATTTGGACCACCAAGTCACAGAATCCTCATTAATTGAATGAACACAAACAAGAAAAACAATAAGTTCATTAATAACAACAACAACAAAAATCTCACTTTTTTGTAAACAAAGTAACTTCAGAATAAACTCCTCTAAAAAAATGAAAGGATCATCACAGTATTTGGGTTTGGGGCAAGGTGGAGCAGGAGAAGCACTGCCAGAGTCCTACAAAATGACCACCAGTGAGCCACTAGTGCATTTTTCAGACAAAACTGTCATGAATGGACCCAGAAAACACTAGAACTAGCAGGTCTACCATTGGTACCTCAAATTTCCTTGCAGATGAGAGCAGGTTCAGCCCTGAATCCAAATAAGAAGGTGAATCCAGCAGTGGTGGGGTGGAGCAGCGGGTTCAGGGTGTGGATGCAGGGGAGGCTGATCTTCACAACCGACAAGCATCATTTAATCATGCATTACCTATTCCAGTAGTGGCTGGGGCCGGAGAGGAGCCCATCATCTAAACAGAGCCACTGGTGTGACAGAGGCTGGCAGCGAAGCCAGCCAGCGAAGCCAGTAATCGAGTGCATTACAATAATCTAATCGGGAGGAGATGAAGGCATGAACAAGCATCTCCAGTTCACCTTTGGAGACAATACTCATGAGTTTGGCGATATTTCTTAAATGAAAAAAGTGAGAGCAGGTCACAGAATTGATATGAATATCAAAAGACGGAGATTGATAAAAAAAAAATTAACTAGAGATTCCGAGCATTAGCTTTTACCGTGGATGAGAAAGAACCCAGATGTTGCCTGATTTAGGGCTTGATAATCTCTGGAGCAAGAATTAAACACACAGTCTTTTGTTTGTCATCCAACCATCAATCGCACTAAGACAGTCCATTAGAACAGCTAATTTGTTTAATTCACAGGGTTTAAAGGAGATGTCCAGTTGGATATTGTCTACATACAGATGGTAGGAAATAATTTTGGAACTACTAATGATAAGGCTTAAAGGCAGAATATATAATGAAAATAACAAGGGGCTTAAACCCGATCCTTGTGGAACTCCACATGAAAATTCAGCTTCATCTGACTGAAAGCTTCCTACTGAAACCAAAAGTGTTATATCCGCCAGAAATGAGGGGAACCATTTTAGGACAGATTCAGATATCCTTACCATATGATTTAAGCGGTAGATTATGATCTGATGATCAACAGTAAATGGCTGAGCTAAGGTCCCATAAAACAAGGACTGACCGGTCACCCATGTCTGCGGCCATCAAAAGGTAATTTGTGACTTTGATGAGAGCTGTTTCTGTGGAGTGTAACTTTCTAAAACCCAGTTGAAAGTTATCAAGAATATTATCCTTCTCCAGTGCCTTCTTTACTTGTGACCAAATGATTTTTCTGATACTGTAGTAATGAAAAAAGTTTTGAGCTGTGTCTGTAGCTTGTCTGAAGTGTCAAATCCAGGTTAAGCTTTTTCAGCAGAGGTTGAATAACCACCTGTTTAAAGCACCTGGAGACAGAGCAAGGTAGCAGGGAACAGTTTTTCAATGTGACCAGAGAGAGCCCAGTGGTGTCAAAAACTTTAAGAAACAGAGAAGTAGGTAAGACATCAGCTGGACTTGTTGAGGGTTTCATTTGAGTTAGTATTTCTGATCTTTTAACAAAACTGGGTGAAAAGATTCCATAATTATGGGGTGTGGGAGATCACAGTTGAAGGGGCTATCTAAGGGAGACATGTTTCCTCTAAGGTTGATCTTATCTTGGAAAAATCTTTAAAAGTCATTGCAATCCATATCTGAAAAGACAGGTGTACACGGAGTTGGAGGAGAGACAATGCTATTCACTGAGATTGAACAGGAGTTTAATATTGTCGTCTTAATCGGCCAGGCTGAAGCATCTCTGGTTAAATCCTAAGGGGCTTGGTGCAAGTGTGCCCTGTACACTCCCCAGGACTTCATATGGTTTCTCATAAGCCGTGGGACAATGAAATGGTCACTCACATGGTGTGGGAAAACTGGTCTCAAACACGGTGTCCTGCCAAAACCTCTGCGGAGAAGCCATACATTCAGCTGGAGGTCCGTTTTAGCTAAAACATCCAACACCGGGAGCGCCAAGAAGGACGCTAAATCACCGCTACTCTTGTATTTCTGTAATCTCACTTGGATGCCCACTCTCCTTCCTCACTTCCCCTGACGACTCTTTGTCAGGGAAAGAGTCTGCATAACACAAGCAACCATTGGAGGTTATGGGTAACAGCTGATCGCCCAAATGGTGAAGGGAAGCCTCCAAAGTGTTTCCCATTTTCATCCATAGACTCCATTGCTAACTTAATCTGAAATAAGGTTTAAACGTAGGTAGCTGTAATCTCATACACAGACAGCAGCAAAATATGTAATGCCATAAAAAACAGAAAAATAGAGACCCTGACAGTGGCATTGCCAATAACAGGCGCCATCTTGTTAGGGGTCTGACAATAATTGAACAGTTGTCAAATAGGGCTGTCAGCTGTGTACCAACCTGACGAGATTAAGTGAAGTACCCTCTGAAGGTCTACTAGATGATGTGAATGCAGCACTACGGACGATACCTACTGCCACCATTACCGAGACTAACCAGCTGATCTACACCACGGCAGCAGTGATCAGTGAGATGCTTGGCTACAAAATGAATAGCCACAAGGAGCAGTACCCTCCGTGGAGAAATAGAACAGAGGCTAGGATCAAGTTAGCCAGGAGGGAGGTTAGCCAACTATCGGAACTGCAGAAAGGTGCGATGAAGAAGGTGCCTAAGAATTACAGCAAGCTGTTCATACCTGAGGCCATGGAAACTGCCAAGCAAAGACTCACAGCCTTGGCCAGCCTCTTGAAGAGGTACACCGGAGAGATAGAGGGCAGGACAATAAACCAGCTGTTCTCCACAGAACCATCCAAGGTGTACTCTCAGTGGCAAGAGAACAATATGAGAACGCCACCACCAAGGCTTGAGATGGAGCAGTGCTGGAAGAGCATATGGGAAAAGGATGCAACACATAACAGCAATGCTCAGTGGTCAGCCACCTCCTCTACATGGATGATATTAAGCTGTATGCCAAGAGTGAATGAGACATCGATTCACTGATCCACACCGTGAGGATCTACAGCAATGACATCGGGATGTTGTTTGGACTGCAGAAGTGTAGTTGGATGGTAACAAAAAGAGGGAAGGTAGTCAGAACTGAGGAGATCATTCTACCAGAAGGCAACATTGCAGACACTAAAATAAGAACAAGTACCTGGGAATCCCAGAGCCAAATAGGAACCATGAAGAGGCTGCTAGGAAAGCTGCAGGAAGATGGGAACAACTGACCACTTGCTTAATGAATAACTCTGGCAACAGAAACCCAAGAAAGAAGCGGAGCAAAAGGAAGAGTCATCATGGAAGGAAAGGCCCCTAGACGGTATGTAGAGGAAGTGGCTGAAATCCAGAAATTCTACCAGTGGCTGAACTAGGCACTAATTATGGCAGCACAGAAACAAGCGCTCAGCTCAAGATCCATAACCAGGTGGCTGGCATACTATACAGGAAAATCTGTGCTGTGTATGGAATGAAAGTCCCAAGGTCAAAATGGGAGACTCCCCCTAGGGTGGTGGAGAACGACAGAGCTAAGATCCTGTGGGACTTCCAGGTACAGATCGAGAAAATGGTGATGGCTCACCAACCGGACATAGTGGTGGTCGACAAGCAGAAGAAGACAGCCATAGTAATAGAAGTAGCAATACTGAATGACAGCAACATTAGGGAAAAAAGGAAGCATCAAGGGCTCAGAGAAGAACTCGAGAAGATGTGGAGGGTGAAGGTAACACTGGTCCCAGTGGTAATTGGAGCACTAGGTGCGGTGACTCCAGCAGATCCCGGGAACAACATCAGAGATCTCTGTCCAGCATAGCGCAGTCCTAGGAACGGCTAAGATACTGCGCAGGACCCTCAAGCTCCCAGGCCTCTGGTAGAGGACCTGAGCTTAAAGGATAGACTTTAGACAATAATACATGGTGAGGGTGACAATTTAATGATTTTGTTTGCTTTCCACCAGGATGTCACCAACTTGTAATTTCTGACTTCCTAAGATCTACATCTATCCGTGAGTTATTGTAGGTTTCCTTTTGTATCCATTTGATTAAATATTTTAGTTGATTACAGTAACTTTGACATAGTAATTCAAATTTGTAGTGCTTCTAATCTATCGTGCCAATTACTATTTTGTAGTGTTGCTATGGAAATTTGGGGTTTCTTGCTTTTCTGATAGAATTTTGTTGCTCATGCATTGAGGGATTTAAAGCAGTTGTCTGTGAGAGTTATTGGGGGCATTAAGAACAGATAATTATTCTGTGGACTTTAATTTTGACTGTTGCAAATCGTCCAGTTAATGACAACAGAAGGTTGATCCAGTGTTTGAGCAGATACTCACTCTTATTATTTGAGGTATTTGTGTCTAACTGATTAAAACAATCATACAATTTAAAAAGGCCCTGACATGGTTCGGAGTGGTTGTGCTGTGTTGGAACAATAGTCATGGGGAAGTGGGTCCAAAAAATGAGAAGTAGTAGTTAAAGGATGCATTTAATAGTCTACGAGTGTATGCATGCCCACCTGACAAGCTTCACTACTAATTAGCTTCGTTTCACTAATAGCTTCTGCCCTTGACTGCGGTAGCAACTTTAAGTGAGGCTCTAATAACGGTCAAGCAACAACTGTGTTAAGTGATAAGAAGGTACAACGTACTTTCTTTCCTCTTTGGTAAGAAATACTTGACCACAAACGAATACTTTTTGTCACAACTCATGGGTGTTTTATTTTATAATTGTAGTTTTCAACACAATGTAAATGTAAACATTCAGTTGGTTTCATCACACAAATATCACATAAATGTTTATTCAAATGAGTGAAAACAAACTGCACCTTTTTTATTGTTTATATTTGGTTGTAGCCCTTTGAGTGGTCAATAAAAGTTAGGAAAGCATGATATGAATGCCATTCTATTCAGTTCCAACTGTTAGATGTTAGTTGGCTGAGGGACTGGCATTTAATCCTGACTGACTGTGTGTTTGTCAGGCCACATATTTCACCAGTCTCACTGTTTCTGTGTGTTGTACTTCTACCTGCCCACTCGCAGGATCAGCCATCAGTCATGAAGCACTTCTTTTCTTCTTTTTGTAAGATATATAGGGTGGGCCATTTATATGGATACACCATGATAAAATGGGAATGGTTGGTGATATTAAAGTCCTGTTTGTGGCACATTAGTATATGTGAGGGGGCAAACTCCTCAAGATGGGTGGTGACCATGGTGGCCATTTAGAAGTCGGCCATCTTGGATACAACTTTTGTTTTTTCAATAGGAAGAGGGCCATGTGACACATCAAACTTATTGCTAATGTCACAAGAAAAACAATGGTGTGCTTGGTTTCAATGTAACTTTATTCTTTCATGAGTTATTTACAAGTTTCTCTTTGTTCACAGCCATTGACATGTCAAAGAGGTTAACACGTGAGGAGCGGATCGAAATTGTGTTGATGTCTGGTGAACGCAGTAACCGGGTCATTGCAGCACATTTCAATGCAAGACACCCTACGAGACCACCCATCTCCCATGCTACAGTTAGCAAACTGCTTGCTAAGTTTCGTGAAACTGGTTCAGTGTTGGATTTGCCAAAATGTGGACGCAAGAAAACTGTCACTAATGAAGAAACATCAGTGGCTGTCCTAGCTGCATTCAGCAAGAGCCCACAGCGTAGCACTCGCCGCATGTCACTGGAGAGCGGCATTAGTCCAACATCCCTTCGGCGGATATTAGCTACTCACAAATGGCACCCTTACAAACTCCAGCTACTGCAGCATCTCAACGAGGATGACCCAGATCGGCGCACAGAATTTGCAGAATGGGCAAAACAAAAATTGGAACAGGACCCTCAGTTCACGCAGAAGATTTTGTTCAGTGATGAGGCAAACTTTTATGTGAATGGTGAAGTTAACAAACAAAACCACCGCTATTGGTCTGACACTAACCCACATTGGATGGATCCCTCCAAGACTGTTGGAACAACAAAAGTGATGGTTTGGTGTGGTATATGGGGTACAACGATAGTGGGTCCATTCTTCATCAATGGAAACCTCAAGGCCACTGGATATTTGAAGTTGCTACATGATGATGTGTTTCCCTCTTTATGCACTGAAGCTGGCACGTTCCCTGAGTTTTTCCAGCAAGATGGTGCACCACCACATTATGGGTGCCAGGTCCCAGCATTCCAAGATGAACAGTTTCCTGGAAAGTGGATTGGTCGTCATGGGCCAGTTGAATGGCCCCCAAGGTCTCCCGATCTGACCCCCTTAGACTTTTATCTTTGGGGTCATCTGAAGGCAATTGTCTATGGTGTGAAGATACGAGATGTGCAGCACCTGAAACTACGGATACTGGATGCCTGTGCTGGCATTTCTCCTGCGGTGTTGCTATCAGTGTGTGAAGAGTGGGAGAAGAGGGTTGCATTGACAATCCAACACAATGGGCAGCACATTGAACACATTTTATAAGTGGTCAGAAACTTGTAAATAACTCATGAAAGAATAAAGTTACGTTGAAACCAAGCACACCATTGTTTTTCTTGTGACATTACCAATAAGTTTGATGTGTCACATGGCCCTCTTCCTATTGAAAAAACAAAAGTTGTATCCAAGATGGCCGACTTCTAAATGGCCACCATGGTCACCACCCATCTTGAGGAGTTTTCCCCCTCACATATACTAATGTGCCACAAACAGGACTTTAATATCACCAACCATTCCCATGTTATTACGCTGTATCCATATAAATGGCCCACCCTGTAGTTACTTGTTACTGTACAGCAGAATATTACATGATTCACATAAAATTATATAATGTATCAGACAAAACACAATGAAGTTTCATGCAGTAAAGCCATTTGACAATATCTAAAACAAGATAGAAAAGGTTGATCTCCGGATAATTTATTTTACATTTTGCTTGCATCCAAACAGTACAGAAATAGAGCAGTGACAGAGCAAATTTAGCTGTGAAATAATCACTGACATCACACATGAATTAACAAGTTTCTGACCTTTACTTACTTGCTATCTTTACTGTATGGTTTGGGAGGTCAAACGTTTTGCTTTTATGCTACTATATATATGCTAACTATGGTCACACAATAAAAAAAATTTGCCATTTTTGGGCGCCAGTTTAGCTCATTGGATGAGCAGGTGACCATATGCCACATAGCTGAGAGTGGCCGGCCCGGGTTTTGGCCGACCTGTCCTCCCCTCTATCCTTCACTTTCCTGTCAGCCTTCACTGTTCCTGTCTAATAAAGCCAAAAAATATATTTCAAAAAATACTTCATTTTTGTATTTTTTGCTCATCATTTGAGAAATTTTTATTGGTTTCTTTTTGGTTCTGAGAGGTGTGGAGAAAACTACAACAAAGTTGTGGAAATTCAGTGCAGCTGTGTTTGAGTCATTTTATGATTTGTTTAGAATTTTAACATTAATTGTTTGTTTGTTTTTTCATTCTGCTCTACTGCTGGTAGAAGTGCTATTTTAATTTTAAGAAGACATTGTGACATTTGGTGGTGTGTAAAAAGCTTCGTGTTCACAGCGTCACAGTCCATTGAAACAAAGTCACAGTCACACGTGGAACCACATGTTTCTCTGAAAGCTGTGATTTATATCTTGTACCTCGAATATTCAAATATGAGAGCTTTGACTATGGACTACTTGTGAAGCCTAACCCAGCAGCTTTTTATTTTCATCCATCTGTCTCCTGCTAACCAGTTCAGGGTGGGATGGCTCCTAGCTCAGCTATCATGGGATGAGAGTCAGAGCACATTCAGGGAAATTTTAAAAAATATATTCATTATATTTTAAAAATATAGACATTTTAAAATGTCTATATGCTCCTAATGGAAGCAGTAAAATCAGCAGAAGTGATGTTGTTTCCTATCAGGTGATCACATGATCAAATGAAACAAACCAAACAAATCCTTCACGTACCGGCTCCCCATATCACAAACACCTTTATTTCACGTGTATATAGCTCATTAAAATATTTCCTGGGAAAGTCTGGAGCTGCTTTAAGTTGTGTCAGGAAAGAATTGAATGCAAAACTCGGCAATTATGCAAAATAACTGTTTTACTACAGTACATTCTATTACAAGGCAACTCTTATACAACAGCAAAAAATAAATAATAAATACATTTATAATAATTTAACAGCTCACATTTGAAAAAGGAAATCACAGTTTTAAATAGGAACCATGTACAGCAGAGTCTGAATCAACCGCCCTTTAAAGTGTCAGTCAAAAGCTTGTGGTGTGAGGGGAGCTCGGCTCTTGGTTGCGTGGTCACACTGATGCGCTGAAGGTCCCCGCCTGCTGACAGAACAACACGTTATTAGTTCCAGTGAAGAGCCACCCTCACCTGCTAGAACTGCCCAGTTGTTCTCACACAATGACATACCAAATCTCCAGTAATACGAACGAATGTTGATGTATAATTTATGAAAAATGCATAAATAGAAAATGATATTTGTTGGACCTAAATCTTTCTCATAGGGACCATAATATTGGTTCTACCATCGATTTATATTCATATTAACAAATCATATCAAGTTACACATGAACGCAAAATACCTCTGCATTAAAACAATATTTTAACTGCATTTATTCCATAAAATGTAACATTTCATGGCGCAAACTGCTGTAGGTGTAAAATTCTCTTACGTTTTCCGCGCATTGTTTCTGTTTCTCACAAGGAAAAGAAAGACATCGAAATTATCTTTGTCTTTTTTTCTGTCTTGCAACTATTCCAAATAGCGATAAACGGGAAGCCTTCTGCTTCTTACCTTTAGCATCCCAGCCCACTGAAGGACCCGATCCTCTCTAATCGGACCCCGAAACAGCTCCTCATCCCACCCTTCTTGTACCGGCTCCACGAGCGCTTGGAGGTCCTCACGAGGTCTTTGAAGATGCGGGAAAGGAGGCTCTGTTTAGCCATCAGTGCGGAGTTACTGGGGTCAGAGGAGTCCCATGACTGTTCCTCTGGAGCTCCGAACACCGACTTGCCCGTGTGCAGGTCTTTCCCCTCCACCTCAGTCTCGTCTGCGGGGAGTAACGGTGAGGCGTTGATCTCCTCTTCTAAAAGTTGCTTGAAACTCTGAGGAGAAATGAAATAAAGAAGCTTTTAGAATAAAGTTGCCATTTCTGCACAGTGCTGAGAAACTAACCCGCAATGATTCAGCAATAAATAGCTCATAATTATAAAGGAGACATTTACACCCGCTGAAAGCTCAGGTAAACTCACCTGAAGGTCAGAAACGTGTTTGGCTCCTACGAAATGAAGCAGTAACAGCAGAGACACGCCGCAAACAGAAACAGTCAAACTCATTTTCTTTTGTTTTTCTTGCTCTTTTCTGTGAGGACCAGCTGACGTACGCGCACTCAGTCCGTCTCTGCTCCACTGGCTGTCCAACGGTGGACAGGTGCAGCTTTTATACGCGACCTGATTCCGTCATCAGTGCTGGGGAAATTAACGAGGTGTGACTAATGTTCCCACACGTGGGAATAGAGTCTAACCTGACTGCTGTAGGCGTTCAAACTCCTCTGAAGCTCTCTCTGCTGCTCAATGTCAGACCTTCATTTTAGAGTTGAATTACTCACAACATGGAACATCACATCTGTTTGGCTTTCACTGCCATAACTTTGTGACAATACGCATCAACACCCTTTGCTATAAATGTGTAATTACTCAAGAACAAATGAGAAAGGATTTCGGAAGCTGGCATTTGGATAGCTGATCCCTATAAGCGCTTCTCAACTTTATCAGCCCTCTAAGTACAGTACATGGTGATTAGTTGGTTTGGAAATACCATATTAGTGACTCTTCAGTTGATTTAGCTCATTTTTATTTCTGAGCCATAGTCGTACTTTCATCACCTACCTCAATTCCAAACATAGAATTGGCACAAATAGTATTTATTCAATGATGGAAGTGGATATATAGAGTAAAGGTCAGTTACAGTGTGACAGATGTTCGTATGTTTACAGCACAGGTACAAGTACAGGTTTATTATTTTAAATTTTCAACACAATAACTCAAATTTTGTCAAGTTTTTGTTTGTTGGGGGGTTTTTTTAGTCTCAGAAAATGCTAACCCCCGACCTCAGACCTGATTGTGGGTCGAAAATTTTGTGATTTTGCATTTTTTGAAATGATATAAATGACATTTAGCTGTGTCAATAAAAGTAGAAAAATGAAAAATATTTGTACTTTTAAATGCAAGTTCCTCAACTTTAGATTAGAATAAAGTTGGGTTAAGGTTTGGCTTAGCCCCAGTCAAACTAATGTGATCTGAAGTGATGAGCCACATGTGTGCATACCGCTGCCCCTAGCTCACCTCCCTGCAGACAGGTACCAGGGGTAAATGATGAGCGATTAGCCCTGGACCCCATGAAGCTGAGCGCACCGTGTGGAGGTGGATGGAGGCTAATTGACATTTCACCAGCTTCTCAGCTGGAGGGCTATCATATGAAATTGGCACAGGCAGCAGTGAACAATTCACATGGTTTTTATGGAAGAAATCTGCGCTTTTCTAATTTGTTACACAGAGAAAGATAATACATATGCCAGATGTGATGCTGTCAGACAGACGACGTGCATTTAGGTCCTTTGTTATTTCACCAACATGATTCTCAGCATTTAAGATACTAAACAAACATATGAACCACTGTGCTTTAATTTTTGGGGCTTGTATGCAATAGATGAATTCAATGATAAAAGATATAATGCAATTTTTTAATGCTGTGTTGAGAAATTTTGTCCAGCCATTATTAGTTCCTTCTTTAGTTGCTGATTATTGGAGGGTGTTCTGCTTCTTGGCCCATTTTCAGCAGTGGAAGTTCAGTCAGGTTAGTATCAGCCGAATTACTGAGCTACTGTAGAAAACTGACAATATGTTTTATGTCTTTGTTCAACTCTTCTTTCTGTGGACATTTTATTGCACTTGTACTTAGTTTTTGACCTCACAGACATTAATGGATGCAATGTTTTTTAGTGTTTTTTAGTGTTTCTTATTGTTCAGTATATTTATTCTAAGTTGATGGGCAGCTTCTACAGTGAATGTTAATCTCATCTTCTTTTTCAGATGGTTTTAGTCTTAGATGTACAATTCATGGACAAGGTTCAAACTGGCTGCTGTTCCAACCATGTGTTTAAGCACCTGTATGACCCACCCAGTAATGACGTGCTGTCACTGGGCACTGCCACTTGATGGGGTATGATTCATTACTAGCAGATGCTTGATGAAGAAACATGATGAAACATAATGGTTAAATATCTTTTCTCGATCTATTAATTTTTTGTGTTTCTTTATACTGTTGGACTAAAGCTGCTCGAGTCATAAGTGTGAAAGAATTCCTTAAGCTGAGTCATAGAAAGAAAATTTGACCTTCATGTTGTGCAAGATTAAAAATCCAAGTTTGCAGTTTTATAGAACAAAACTGAAACAAGCCGTCAACATCAGGTTAGGTACATGAGCCATGAAACACACAACATTTCAGGAGATTTTAGAGGTTGCTGGATCAAACTGATCAAACATCACTGGGATTTCAGACAGACACCAAAAATAATACCATTTAAAAAAATAAGAGAGTAAAAAAAAGCACTCGGTTGCAAGGTAAAAGCAAACAGGGCTAAGTAGTTCTTTCTTCCTTAAAAAGCAACAGTTACACATTTATGATTAAATATAAACACCTCTAACTTAGCATGACGTAAAGAGAACAGGTAGACGTGTTCTTTGACCAGTGAAAGACAGCAAGCGCCATCAGGTCAAAAAGGCTGTGGTCCACAATGCCTCTACAGTATTTCACCCAGACTATGGACTCTTATGAACAACAGGCATGCAACAATTAAATGAATTAGCCTGTGTTTAACTGATGTGTGCACATACCATAATAATATTAATGCGCATGGCTCCTTCTCCTTCTAAAGATGACACTTTACAATCAGTTCAGGTTTGGTTTAGCGTATATCACAACTGGATGTGAGCTATGAAGCTGTAGGAAAGAACTGTTGAAACTAGGTTAAGAGAATCAGTGAGCAGCTGTATGGCTTCATGCTAAGAAATGAGCACTACAGATGCAGTGTGTGAGTGCTGATGGAAAAGTACAGAGAATTACAGAAGTAGCTGCACTGTGTCTTTGTGGGTCTAGTGAAAGAATTTCAATAAGGGGAGATCACTTGAAAGAACTGAACATGGGATAAAGATGTTGTATGACTCCAATGACCCATCGTGGCAGATCAGAATCCCAATGGTGACACGAAGTAGGACAGGAGCCTAGATGCTGATGGTGGTGAAGATGAAACCTGGATGGAGCTCTGACTGAGATGCACCCACATCTGCTGTGCTCACCTGGAACCACAACACAAGTGCCCTGATAAGGAAGGTCCAGCAGTGGCTGCACTTCCTCCGTGACCTAAGGAAGAATAACCTGGACCAGGAGCTGCTGCTGGCCTTCTACCGCTCCTCCGTGGAGAGCGTGCTCTGCTCTCCTCCTGCCTGGTGTTTGGTACACAGGGGCCATTACTGAGAACAGGAAGGCAGTGCAGAGGGTCATTAACACTGGCCAAAAAAATATTGGCTGACCTCTGCCCCCCCAACACACACACACACATACACACACACACACACACACACACAGACTACAGTTGCCACTCGCTGAGTGTAGGTGTCGCAGTACTTTAGCTCATGAACTGCATGTAATGATGCATTTTGTTTGCAGTCTTTTAAACCTTCATTTCCCAACAGCATCACTTCAGGCAGATACACTAAAGACATATGCTAATGACAAAACTAAGGATGTCATTAAATCAATTCAGTTTTATTTAATTAGCCAAAATCACATAAACTTTTCCCTTGAGGCACTTGGTATTGTAAGGTAAAGACCCTACAATAATAAACCCTGAACAATCAGATGAGGGAGCACTCTGAGATAGTGGGGAGGAAACCATGTGCTGCAACTGGCTGGTGGTGAGTGAAGCCAGTGTCCAAAGCTGTGTCGTAAGTAAGAAACGCAGCATCTGATACAAGATGTGACTAAAAACAGTCAGGCATGGATGATCCTCTGAACTTCCCGTCATCATTTAGCTTATTGCCAAAGCACTGCTGGAAACAACTCTCAGCTGTGTGCTTTAAGCAGCTCCTCAACCCCACATGAGCCTGCTTTTCCACTGAAACATGGCTGAATGAATGAAGCAATAAGTTGCTTCATTTCAGTTGTTTCATACACAGAACCATTACAATGTGAAAGTGTTTTACAACGTTTGCTGAAAACAATATTTACAATAAACTGGACTGAAAATTAGTAGCAACGGGTCCTACAAGGTGAGGAAGCCAAGTTGTCAAAAGGTATGCACGAGGTCACAAAAGAGGTACAACAGTGAGCATCTACAGCCGTTTGTAAAACACAGTGGAGGCTCTTTCATGAAAACTAAGGAAATGTTGGATCGAGAGGTCAGACTCTGATGAAAAGTAAAGATGACTTTCAAGCTTGCTAGAATTGTACAATTTCTGTTTTTGACTTGTATAACTGCATTTCCATGTATGTGAATTAAAAAAGATGAGTCATGAAGAAACGTAACACTCATAAGAAGACACCTAGTTATGGTATTGCAAAAAAGTTCCTTTGGTTTATATTACGCTATGAAAATGGAAAGCAGATGCAATGACTTATAGAAATATGTGCAAAACTATGTGTTTATACACCATTCAACATTTACCCATTAGTTATTATTAATCTGTTGCTCTCTTTTATACTGTCTCCCTCCCCTCACCCTCAGCTGGTTGAGGCATTAGGCTGCCCCTGAGCCTGGTTCTGCTGGAAGTTTCTTCTTGTTAAAAGGGAATTTTTCCTTCCCACTGTCGCAAAGTGGTTTCTCATAGGGGGTCGTCTGATTGTTTTCTTTGAATGACTGCTCCTTGAGGGAACTTTTGTTGTGATTCAGTGTATGCAGATAAAACGGAATTGAATTGAATTGAATTGAATTTGTCACAAAACACGGAGTGTACAGGTAACAGGACCCCAAAAGCAGACTCAGCACACCAAAGCTCAGAACTATGTACAAGTTTTATTTAACTGAGGAATCTTTTAACAAAGCTAAGGAAACGAAAAACTAAGGCTCATGCTGCCGGGGGGGGGGCGTGGAGCCCAGGAGTGCTGTAATCGGGACCGTGGGGAAACTGCAACAGAAAGGGGAGACAGTTAACAGCAAGCAGGTTGCCAGGAGCGAAACAGCTAGACTCCATAAATTGCTGAGGCTTACAGGTAGAGCAGGACCGTGGAGCTTGGAGGGGAGAGGTGCCCATGAAGGGAGTCCTATCGAGGGAGGCAGTCAGGCAGGAGGACAGGCAGGCCACAGGCTTCCACTCCGAATGCTGGTCACACCGGGAGGAGACTTACGGACTGGCGAGGAGTAGCCGTCAGAGCTGGCTGAAGTAGTCCTCCGGTGATTGCCTCAGATGGGACGCAGGTGGTTTGGAGGCGGCCCAGCCCGACGGTGTGGCCAACGCAGCCTCCCACAGCTCCCTGGATGCCGAGCCACGGGCCGTGACAGAATTGAATTGAATTGAATTGAATTGCTGTTGGAAGACCTCAGCTAGTCTCCAGTCCAAATCAAAGATACAGGCTTGGTTTAAGAAGTGGATTAATTAAGACACAATGCCTTTGTTTGTATTGCATTTGGAGATCATTATGCATGTGTGTTGACATTTTTTGTACTTACTAATTGTATTTATTTCTGCTCATCAAGAAATCCACAAAGATAAAAAGATATTAAAGATATCAAAGAAACTGACTGTTGACAGATGTATTTTTTTCTGTTTTCTGTTCTTATGACTCTGTAGTTTCTTTCTGACCTTCTTCCAGCCCACAGCTTAGTCATTTCCACCTATTGCTAATCATTCACAACTATTCCAAAAATAGCCATCAAAATTCACTTCCATAAACAATAAGCCAGCTTCAGTTAACTCGTTAACTTGTTGGTAGACACTGAATGTTTCAAACATTACCAGCTTGTGTCTATTTTTAACTTGCGATACCAGAACAGTGACCATTCATTTCTCAAGCAAACCAAGTTCCAGTGAAGCTCTATCTCCTTTGCATACTTTTCCATAAAAAGAAACTTCAAACTGAGTTATAACCATAACATGAATCTAATTATCTAAAACTACAATCTATGTTTTAAATGAGAAAACTGGGCAATGAAAGAATGAAAGAAACAGCTCGTGCAACTGTAATTTGTCAGTTTTAGTTTAAGGGAAGGGGAAGTCATTGCCTGATGTCTGTCATGGTGCCAATAACTGTCTAAGAATTTAACAATAGATGGATAAAAATATAAAAGCCCAAAATTCATATATGTATAAACCATATACAGTAGCTATGCTAACACATTTTTAATAACATCTGCATCCCAAATCCAAAAATGTTGGGACAGTGTAAAATGTAAATAAAACAGAATCCAATGATTTGCACATCTCATGAACCGATAATTTATTCACATTGTTTAACACAGAAAACATATCAAATGTTTCAACTGAGACAATATAACTCTCATGAAAAACATCAGAGGGAACAAACAAGTGGAGTAGTCCTAAAAAGAAGCCACTACGGGAAAATTTAGCAAGTTATTAGTTCAACTGGCAACAGATCAGTACTCAATTCAAGGCTGACTTCACTTCAGCATTGTTATAATACCACCAACGGCTGACTGTGGAATATTAGGAGATTTCATAAATGGATGAACTGAATTAAATTGTTGCACAGCTTCTCTGTTAAACTTCATAAATCCTGTTTTCATGGATTTCATGCCTGGATGTTAAACTTAACTGTTACACCCGGTAAAGCAGCCACACTGATCATTTTATTACAGATGAAAGTTTGTAGACAGTTTGTAGCTCTCAGTAATGCCACAGTGTTAGTTTGACTTTGGGAGCTGAAGCGGAGTTTGGACCCGGAAACAGCTGATGACGTCAGACTCAAAGACCTGACTAGCACGCTGGAATTCACTGAGCTCCTGAGAGTAACCCACTGTTTCACAAGTCTTTGTAAAAGATTTCCACATGCCTAGGTGCTTGATTTTTGATGGGTGAGTGAATACTTGTGGCAATATAGTGTATGATGCAAAGAAGAAGCATGATCCACACACACTGAATCAGAATACTTTATTAGTCCCTGAGGAAATTACGTAAAAGAGAAAAACATAAACAAATTAGCACTCCAAATAATAAGTAAAAGAGAAAGAAAAGTTAAAGTGTGGAGAAAAAAAGCAGGAGCAACTGAAACAGGCAGCATGTGTACTATATATACTGCTGTCTTCTTTGGGCCAAAGCTCATTTAAAATGGACGGAGGCAAAGAAGAAAAGAGTTCTGCGGTCAGACAAATGTAATTTGGGGGAGGGGAAACATGGATGCTGCATGCTCCAGACTACAGAAAAGAGGACCATCTTGTCATCAGTGCTCAGTTCGAAGGGTTGCATCTCTGATGGTTTGGGGGTGTACTGGGAATAAAATCAAAACTGCTCGCAACACAGTTCAGGGGGTCTGCCAGGAGGCCAACAGCTGAGATGGAGAAACTCTGGAGGTTTGCTGAGTGGCCATCAGCAGAGACGGAGTAACTGTGGAGGCCAGTGGCTGATGATGGTGACGGAGATCCTCAAGTGGCTTGGATGGCAGCCTGCAATGGTGATGGCGAAGGAGGCGCACCTGTGGCTTGGGGCGGCTCAGCAGAGAACCCAGCGAGCTTAACTTGGGACAGGGACTGTGGCTGTTCTGGCTTTGAATTCTCCAGGGGGCCAGAGTTAACTGGGGGCTCTAGCCCTGTCTCTGGGGATGTCCTGGCCAGACTTACAGTCGCTGGGCATTTTAGCTCAAGAATTTATCGAACAGGTTATGAAGGAGGTTGGCTCACAGCTTGGCTACAGTTTGTGCCAAACATTCCATGTTGGGAAATGTCCAGGAACAGGTTGTAAATGTCTTTAGCATTAACTACACCCTGGCAGTATTCCAGAAGCTGGGCAAACATTTCCTCTGAAGCCAAACATGAGTCTGCTTGGTCCATATCATATTTGTGAGCGTGGCTGTGTTGCAGGCTGGAGTAGGACCCAAACAACGGGACTCAGAAACTAAAAATAAACTAAAGGTGGTTTGCTTAAAATAAAACAAAGTACAAAATAACATGAGTAACAAAACAAGGAAAAATCCGAGTTTTGCTCCTGATGCTTCACAGCCTCCAACTTGATGGGAGGGGACAGGTGTGTATTCTGGGTGAGGAGCATCTTTCAAGATACAGGAAGCTGCTGTAGATGTCTGTGATGGTGGGGAGGCTGCTGCCAACGTCCTTCATGTTGCTGTCACCACCCTCAACTTAGCCTTCTTCTCTACCACATATTAGCTACCATGCCAGACAGGACAGGATCCTCTCCACCAACCATCTGGTGTGCATCAGCCTCCTGAGACAGTACCGTCTTAACCAGGGGTCCAGTGTTGTGGCTCTATGTAAGGTCCTCAGAAAGATGTACACCAAGGTAACCAAAGCTGGAGCCCGCATTAAAAGCTGCTCGTCTCCAGCATGGGGAGGTCTAGTGCTGAAGATGATGGGAGAGGAGTAAATGTTGTGAATTTTGATGGAAGAAAGAAGATAGAAGAAAGAAAGAGCAGGCATATATACAGGTCCTTACTTTTCAGGTTTGTGAAACATGCAGGAACTACTGATGATATGGCATTGTCTGTGGCATGGTTTTTCCTGTAGGTATACTGGTGTGGCTCCACAGTGACATCGCTGTCCTTTATCGAGGCTATAACCAGCCGTTAAAAGCACATTATGATAATGAGGCCAAAAGCTTTTAGTCATTCAGTCGTTTTTGGGAATTCAATTAAAATAAATTAATTTCAGTTCACGTTTTACTTCTATAGCACCAAATCACAACAACAGCCACCTCAAGAAGCTGTATGCTGTATGGTAAAGATCCTATAATGATATAGGTCCCGATTGATGGTCCCGACTCCAGTTCACTACTGTAAGTCATTACTGCTACTGACTCTTGGTGGCGCTGTCACTTGGTGTTCGCTCGCTTTGTGGTAGAGTATCACTTCCTGTTCCTGCTCAAACACAGTGGTGTTTCTGAGTAGCTTTTCTGCTTAGCAATTTAATTTAAATCTTTTGATACATCCCTTTTTCATAGTATAATCTTAACGTGCTTCATCTGAATCACCCTTTCTGTGTACTCACTACCTAATTTATAGCCAAAGTATTCACTCACTGTCTCTTTACTGTTTCGCTAGCTTAGCTTAGCTCGTAGCCGACTCGTTAGCACCATGGCTACTTCACCTGTCCCTCCTGCACTTTCCTGCTCATTGTGTCAGATGTTTAGTTACTCCTCGGCCTCCTTTAGCAGTAATGATACCTGTAACAAATGTAGCATATTTGCAGCTCTGGAGGCCAGGATTACTGAATTGGAGACTCGGCTTCGCACCCTTCATTCACCCGTAGCTAGCCAGGCCCCCGTAGCTGGTGCAGCCGAAGATAGCGTAGGCCCCGCTAGCTGTTCCCCGGCAGACCCCAAGCAGCTGGGGAAAGAGGGCGGCTGGGTGACGGTGAGGAGGAAGCATAGTCTTAAACTGAAGCCCCAGGTACGCCACCAACCTGTTCATGTGTCTAACCGTTTTTCCCCACTCGGCGACACACCCGCCGGGGGTCAAACTCTGGTAATTGGTGATTCTGTTCTCAGACATGTGAAGCTAGAGACACCGGCAACCATAGTCAATTGTCTTCCAGGGGCCAGAGCAGACGACATTGAAGGAAATTTAAAACTGCTGGCTAAGGGTAAACGTAAATACAGTAAGATCATAATTCACGTCGGCAGTAATGACACCCGGTTACGCCAATCGGAGGTCACTAAAATCAATATTGAATCGGTGTGTAACTTTGCAAAAACAATGTCGGACTCTGTAGTTTTCTCTGGTCCCCTCCCCAATCAGACCAGGACTGACATGTTTAGCCGCATGTTCTCCTTAAATTGCTGGCTGTCTGAGTGGTGTCCCAGAAACGATGTGGGCTTCATAGATAATTGGCAAACCTTCTGGAGGAAACCTGGTCTTGTTAGGAGAGACGGCATCCATCCCACTTTGGATGGAGCAGCTCTCATTTCTAGAAATATGGACCAATTTATTAAACCCCCCAAAATATGACTATCCAGAGTTGGGACCAGGAAGCAGAGTTGCAGTCTTACACGCCTCTCTGCAGCTTCTCTCCTCCTGCTACCCCCCCAAAAACCCATCTCCATTGAGACTGTGTCAGCTCCCAAAAAGACAAAAAACAAACCAAAAACCAGCAATAAACAACTTAAACATAAAAAATCACAAAGAAAGAACAATACAGTATCCACATCTGAACCAAAGAGTAAAACAGTGAAATGTGGATTATTAAATATTAGGTCTCTCTCCTCCAAGTCTCTGTTAGTACATGACTTAACAATTGATCAACAAATCGATTTACTCTGCCTTACAGAAACCTGGTTGCAGCAGGATGAGTATGTTAGTTTAAATGAATCAACACCCCCGAGTCATTCTAACTACCAGAAATCTCGAAGCACAGGCCGAGGGGCGGTGTGGCAGCAATTTTTCACACCAGCCTATTAATCAACCAAAGACCCAGACAGACTTTTAATTCATTTGAAAGCCTGATGCTTAGCCTCGTCCACCCCAGCTGTAAAACTCAGAAACCAGTCTTACTTGTTATCATCTATCGTCCACCTGGGCCTTACACAGAGTTTCTCTCTGATTTCTCAGACTTTTTATCTGATTTAGTGCTCAGCTCAGATAAAATAATTATTGTGGGTGATTTTAACATCCATGTAGATGCTAAAAATGACAGCCTCAACATGGCATTTAATCTGTTATTAGACTCAATTGGCTTCTCTCAAAATGTAAAAGAACCCACCCACCACTTTAATCACACTCTAGATCTTGTTTTAACATATGGCATAGAAACTGAACATTTAACAGTGTTTCCTGAAAACCCTCTGCTGTCTGATCATTTCCTGATAACATTTACATTTACAATAATTGATTACACAGCAGTGGAGAGTAGACTTTATCAAAGTAGATGTCTTTCTGAAAGTGCTGTAACTAAGTTTAAGAATATAATCCACCCACTGTTATCATCTTCAATGCCCTGTACCAACATAGAGCAGAGCAGCTATCTGAACGCTACTCCAACAGAGGTCGATTATCTTGTTAATAATTTTACCTCCTCACTACGTACGACTCTGGATACTGTAGCTCCTGTGAAAACTAAGGCCTCAAATCCAAAGTCCCTGACTCCGTGGTATAATTCTCAAACACGTAGCCTAAAGCAGATAACTCGTAAGCTGGAGAGGAAATGGCGTGTCACAAATTTAGAGGATCATCATTTAGCCTGGAGAAATAGTTTGCTGCTTTATAAGAAAGCCCTCCGCAAAGCCAGAACATCTTACTATTCGTCACTGATTGAAGAAAATAAGAACAACCCCAGGTTTCTCTTCAGCACTGTAGCCAGGCTGACAAACAGTCAGAGCTCTACTGAGCCAACCATCCCTTTAACGTTAACTAGTAATGACTTCATGAACTTCTTCACAAATAAAATTTTTATCATTAGAGAAAAAATTACCAATAATCATCCCACAGATGTAATATTATCTACAGCTACTTTTAGTACCATCGATGTTAAGTTAGACTCTTTTTCTCCAATTGATCTTTCTGAGTTAACTTCAATAATTACTTCCTCCAAACCATCAACGTGTCTTTTAGACCCCATTCCTACAAAACTGCTCAAAGAAGTCCTGCCATTAATTAATGCTTCAATCTTAAATATGATCAACCTATCTCTAATAATCGGCTATGTACCACAGGCCTTCAAGGTGGCTGTAGTTAAACCTTTACTTAAAAAGCATCTCTAGACCCAGCAGTCTTAGCTAATTATAGGCCAATCTCCAACCTTCCTTTCATATCAAACATCCTTGAAAGAGTAGTTGTCAAACAGCTAACTGATCATCTGCAGAGGAATGGCTTATTTGAAGCGTTTCAGTCAGGTTTCAGAGCTCAGCACAGCACAGAAACAGCTTTAGTGAAGGTTACAAATGATCTTCTTATGGCCTCTGACAGTGGACTCATCTCTGTGCTTGTCCTGCTAGACCTCAGTGCAGCATTCGATACTGTTGACCATAATATCCTATTAGAGCGATTAGAACATGCTGTAGGTATTACAGGTACTGCACTGCAGTGGTTTGTATCATATCTATCTAACAGACTCCAATTTGTACATGTAAATGGAGAGTCCTCTTCAGACACTAAGGTCAATTATGGTGTTCCACAGGGTTCAGTGCTAGGACCAATTCTATTTACATTATACATGCTTCCCTTAGGCAGCATCATTAGAAGACATAGCATAAATTTTCACTGCTATGCAGATGACACGCAGCTCTATCTATCCATGAAGCCAGGTAACACACACCAATTAGTTAAACTACAGGAATGTCTTAAAGACATAAAGACCTGGATGGCCGCTAACTTTCTGCTTCTTAATTCAGATAAAACTGAGGTTATTGTACTCGGCCCTGAAAATCTTAGAAATATGGTATCTAAGCAGATTCTTACTCTGGATGGCATTACCTTGGCCTCCAGTAACACTGTGAGAAACCTTGGAGTCATTTTTGACCAGGACATGTCCTTCAACGCACATATTAAACAAATATGTAAGACTGCTTTCTTCCATTTGCGCAACATCTCTAAAATTAGAAATATCCTGTCTCAGAGTGACGCTGAAAAACTAGTTCATGCATTTATTACTTCCAGGCTGGACTACTGTAATTCTTTATTATCAGGATGTCCTAAAAACTCGCTGAAAAGCCTTCAGCTAATCCAAAATGCTGCAGCAAGAGTACTGACAGGGACTAGAAAGAGAGAGCATATTTCTCCTGTTTTGGCTTCCCTTCATTGGCTTCCTGTTAAATCCAGAATTGAATTCAAAATCCTGCTCCTCACATACAAGGTCTTAAATAATCAGGCCCCATCTTATCTTAATGACCTTGTAGTACCATATCACCCTATTAGAGCACTTCGCTCTTGCACTGCAGGCCTACTTGCTGTTCCTAGAGTATTTAAAAGTAGAATGGGAGGCAGAGCCTTTAGTTTTCAGGCCCCTCTTCTGTGGAACCAACTTCCAGTTTGGATTCGGGAGACAGACACTATCTCTACTTTCAAGATTAGGCTTAAAACTTTCCTTTTTGCTAAAGCATATAGTTAGGGCTGGACCAGGTGACCCTGAATCCTCCCTTAGTTATGCTGCAATAGACGTAGGCTGCCGGGGATTCCCATGATGCATTGAGTTTTTCCCTTCCAGTCACCTTTCTCACTCACTATGTGTTAATAGACCTCTCTGCATCGAATCATATCTGTTATTAACCTCTGTCTCTCTTCCACAGCATGTCTTTCATCCTGTTTTCCTTCTTTCACCCCAACCGGTCGCAGCAGATGGCCGCCCCTCCCTGAGCCTGGTTCTGCCGGAGGTTTCTTCCTGTTAAAAGGGAGTTTTTCCTTCCCACTGTCGCCAAAGTGCTTGCTCATAGGGGGTCATATGATTGTTGGGTTTTTCTCTGTATTTATTATTGTGCTATCTACTGTACAATATAAAGCGCCTTGAGGCGACTTTTGTTGTGATTTGGCGCTATATAAATAAAATTGAATTGAAAATTGAATTGAATTGAATATAGATGAGGGTGATTATGGTGGTTAAGCTAGGCAGGTACTGTTTCCTATGAAAGAGAGGTGTACAGGATTTCAGTCAGCACCTCTACCAGCTTGAACAGCACGAATGAACAACATTTATATTTAATTTAGTTGTGTAACCCATAAAGAGCAGTAACCCTCAGAGCAGCAGCAGCACAAGAAAACCCAGTGGAGCTTTTACTGGAGCATTTCATAATAAACGTGTCTGTACTTCTACTTTTACCACTTCTAGATGTAAACAATCATGAAAAACACTACTGTAAACTTGCAAAACAGTGTGGCTGGCTTTGGACAGTCAAATGTTCTCAGGACCTCAACACCCTGACTGTTTACCAAAAACCAACATTTGTTTATGTACACAAGGAGTCCTCATCCTGGATATTTCCCTGCCAGATGGTCTTGATACGCACCAAACCGTGGCATGCCATCGATCTGGAAGGCCACATCTGGTGCTGTTTAGCAATGTTCACAAAAGTCAAAGTACAGCACAGTTCTTCAACTTCCTGAAAACCCCAACCCTTGTCCACCTTGCTGTCCAGTGAGTGGACCAGAAAAAGAGACAGGATCAGTCTGTTAGCTTTTGGCTTGGCTATCAAGCCAGCTTGCTGATCTCTCGGTTGCATAAGCTTCCTCCTGCCTCCTGGCTGTTGTACCACACTGCCCTAGTCCGATGTCCTCCGAAGTTGTCGTCTTTCTAGGTTAGCTTTGGGTTTAGGGATTTTATAGTTAAACTCTCTTATCTCAGTGAGTGAGTGAGGTCAATCTTTCTGTATATCATACCTTTGAAATAGCTCATCTAAACCGTTTTACAATTTCTGGTTATGTATTAGCTATAAAAACAGTTTTTGTTATACAATAAATTCAAAAGAGGAACTTGTTATGGAACGGCTGTGTGCAGGCAGGAAAAGGACCCAAAGTGCAGACTCCAGAGACAGACGTGAACTCAAACAGAACAAAAGTAAGAATCCAAATAACTTACATGGGCAGACAAAACACACAGCTATATAAGGGTAGATCACGACAATGACAAACTGAAACACAGGGCTTAAATACATAGAGGGAGCAATCAGGAAATGGGCAACAGGAGGGAAACACAGCTGGGGCAAATCAGGCCTAATGAAACAGGGGAAACAAAACCAGACACATTAACATAAGACACGCACCTCCAAAGTAAAACAGGAAACATAACAGACTGAACTACACACACAGACTCTGACTGAACACAGGGAGACAGCAACTAGAGAACACAGAGACATAAACTATAAGACAGAACTCTAACAAAGAAACCAAAGACTAGAAATGATAAATAATATAATGAACTCAAAGCCTCTGGGTCAGTGACCCAAGCATCCTAACAGAACTGACCTATTTTAGACATTAACATTGGTAAAAGATTTTTAATGGTCATAGTTTTTATAGGAGCAAGGTAACTTTAACCCAATACTTTGGTTTTAAAATACCATTAGCTATTAGCTATAGCTGGGATATATATATAACACCTGTCAGGCCATTTAAATTAATTTAATTACAATGGACCTATACCCTTCTACAGTACGTAGCAAGTCAGTCAGCTCTGAGCTGATGTGTTGAAAGCAGGACAAATGGCCTAAATGGCCACACTGTGGACCTGTTCTTGCTTTATATGGTCAAAAATCTTTCTTTGCTATTGTTGGTCTACAGACCACATTTTCCCATTCATGCACTCTAATACAAGCACTTTCTAACCATCAAACTCACACTAATCGATGATTTGGTATCTTGCCCAAGGACACTTCAACATGCAGATTGGAACAGCTGGGGATTGAACCACCAACCTTCAAAGCTGCTCTACCTCCTGAGAAACAGCTGCCCCTAATTGTGATGGCAGACAACAATATCAGAGCATTCTCAGAGCTGCAGGTCTCGGGGGTTGTTCCTGGTGTGCAATCGTTGCCATGTTAGCATCAATCCTAAACAATGGAACAACCCACGTACTACGAACCATGTTTTTTTTTTTCAAGATGTGGATATAAGTTAAGCATGAAAATAAAAAAGAACATGTAAACTCTAAATGCATATGGAGGCCATGTGTTCTCAGTTAGTGAGCTGGGATATCGGGCTAACTGTGACTATTCGTGGATTCATTTATGAGTCAATATTGGATGACAAAATGACAGCTCAAATATTTCAACTTGATCAAATATACATCATCTCTACACCCCTCTTCTCTGAGGGACTCAGATGCTGCAGTCTTTGCAGTATGTGTAAGGAAGCCTCCTGCTGACTTCCTGGTAGCTACATAGTCAAAGGAGTTTGCAAAGAAAAGCGTCTGGACTTCTTTAAGTTGCTTGAAGACGTTTCACCTCTCATCCGAGAAGCTTCTTCACTTCTAAGGTCAAATGGCCGAGAGTCCCAGATTTAAACCCAGTGGGAGTATCCCCCCAAAGAGGGACAAAGGACCCCCTGGTGATCCTCTAATCACATGCGCCAAGGTGTGAAAGCGGGTGTGGGACCTAATCAGCCAGGGTTTCGGGTGAGCCCATTGTGAAACCTGGCCCCACCTTGTCATGTGAATTCCTGAGGTCAGATGGCCCAGGATGTGAGTGGGCGTTAAGGCGTCTGGGGAGGGAACTCAAAACTGGATTATAGATGGCAGACAGTTGGTGTCGTAAACCACCGCCTCTGTTCAAAGATGGTCGCTCACAGTGGACATAGATGGCCTCTTTCACTCCTCTTTCAAACCATCTGTCCTCTCTGTCCAATATGTGAACATTGGCATCCTCAAAGAGTGACCTTTATCCTTAAGATGCAGGTGGACTGCTGAGTCTTGTCCTGTGGAGGTGGCTCTTCTATGTTGTGCCATGCGCTTGTGAAGTGGCTGTTTGGTCTCTCCAATGTAGAGGTCCGGGCATTCCTCGCTGCACTGTACAGCATACACCACGTTGTTCAGTCTGTGTTTTGGAGTTTTGTCTTTCGGGTGAACCAGTTTGTGTCTGAGTGTGTTGCTGGGTCTGAAGTACACTGGGATGTCGTGCTTGGAGAAAATTCTCCTGAGTTTCTCTGATACACCGGCTACATAGGGGATGACAACGTTGTTGCGTCTGTCTTTCTTATCCTCCCTCGCTGGTGTCTGATCTTCTTTTCTGTGCCTCTTTGCTGACTTTATGAACGCCCAGTTAGGATAACCGCATGTTTTCAGTGCTTCCTTTACGTGTGTGTGTTCCTTCTTTTTCCCTTCAGGCTTGGAGGGAACATGTTCTGCCCGGTGGTGTAGGGTCCTGATTACTCCAAGTTTGTGTTCCAGAGGGTGATGGGAGTCAAAGAGGAGGTACTGGTCTGTGTGTGTGGGCTTCCGGTAAACTTCAATGTTGAGGTTGCCATTCTCTTCGGAAGCCCACACACACAGACCAGTACCTCCTCTTTGACTCCCATCACCCTCTGGAACACAAACTTGGAGTAATCAGGACCCTACACCACCGGGCAGAACATGTTCCCTCCAAGCCTGAAGGGAAAAAGAAGGAACACACACACGTAAAGGAAGCACTGAAAACATGCGGTTATCCTAACTGGGCGTTCATAAAGTCAGCAAAGAGGCACAGAAAAGAAGATCAGACACCAGCGAGGGAGGATAAGAAAGACAGACGCAACAACGTTGTCATCCCCTATGTAGCCGGTGTATCAGAGAAACTCAGGAGAATTTTCTCCAAGCACGACATCCCAGTGTACTTCAGACCCAGCAACACACTCAGACACAAACTGGTTCACCCGAAAGACAAAACTCCAAAACACAGACTGAACAATGTGGTGTATGCTGTACAGTGCAGTGAGGAATGCCCGGACCTCTACATTGGAGAGACCAAACAGCCACTTCACAAGCGCATGGCACAACATAGAAGAGCCACCTCCACAGGACAAGACTCAGCAGTCCATCTGCATCTTAAGGATAAAGGTCACTCTTTGAGGATGCCAATGTTCACATATTGGACAGAGAGGACAGATGGTTTGAAAGAGGAGTGAAAGAGGCCATCTATGTCCACTGTGAGCGACCATCTTTGAACAGAGGCGGTGGTTTACGACACCAACTGTCTGCCATCTATAATCCAGTTTTGAGTTCCCTCCCCAGATGCCTTAACGCCCACTCACATCCTGGGCCATCTGACCTCAGGAATTCACATGACAAGGTGGGGCCAGGTTTCACAATGAGCTCACCCGAAACCCTGGCTGATTAGGTCCCACACCCGCTTTCACACCTTGGCGCATGTGATTAGAGGATCACCAGGGGGTCCTTTTGTCCCTCTTTGGGGGGGATACTCCCACTGGGTTTAAATCTGGGACTCTCGGCCATTTGACCTTAGAAGTGAAGAAGCTTCTCGGATGAGAGGTGAAACGTCTTCAAGCAACTTAAAGAAGTCCAGACGCTTTTCTTTGCAAACTCCTTTGACTACGATGACCTGGATGACTGAGAACCTTCACAGAGGTAGCTACATACACATGCACTTTGTTAATCTGCTTTAAAAAAAAAACTAAAAACCGACTGTAATTCATTGTCAGTAGGCCCACCTTTATGAAATTATAGCAAACTCTATTCTAACCTTCAGTGAACAATCCTTTTATATTTCTGTCCTAAACTGATCCCAGATGCACATGACACCTCATGCCTTCCCCTTCCCTCTGGCTCTGGAAAGACTAGCATACACATGTTGTAAATGCGACCTCTCTAGTGCAACCTTTGCACAGATAAGGCTATTTTCACACAACAGGAGTGGCAGTGCATATATTTAGCATTAGTTCACGTTATTTTTAACACCAATGGCCTAAATAAAACAAGGAAGTACTTTTTGTCACTACTGGTCTTTTTCTACTGTTGACATAAAAAATCAGGTGTTACATGGAGTTGACATATTTCCCTGACAGTCTGATTTAACTGCAACGGGCCTTTATATAGATTAGTGTTGTAGATTTATTTTCCTGAGTTATTAAAATGCTTCACTGTAGCAAGTGCTGGAAACTATCGTGGCTTCTAATTAACTCTGGACTTCTATCAGTTAACAGATTTCATTATTATTGTTATCCTTTTTCTTTTCATCTATAGAGAGACAGAACTTTACTATAAGCTATATTTAAATTAAAGCTTTTATAAAGATTATTAGCATACCATTTGAGCTTATTTTAAAATAATTGATAGACCCATTGAACTTTTTGTATTTTCAAAGCACAGCGTTTCAGATTAAAGGAAGCGCAAAATCTAGCATCATACTAATAATATTAATAAAAGAGATTTAAAATCCAGAAACAACACGATCGTAAAACAGGATGGTTATAGCTGATATGCTGAAGACAGGAGATGGATTCTGAGCTGTCATGTAAACTATGTAAAATCATCTAACTGATGAAGGTGTCGCTGTGATGTTATGTTTGAAGCCAGGAGCAGTCAGGATGATGCTGAGCATACAGCATGTGAAGGGGTGAAGGTGGTCTGACTGATAGGGGGGGTGCCAAATCATTAAGGACTTTGAAAGTAAGAAGCAGAATCTTGTATACAAAAATCTGAGGAATTGGGAGCCAGTAAAGCTGGATGGGAATAGGTGTAATATGGTCAGTAGTGTCCCATTTAGAGTTCATTAAGGAGTTTTGGGGGTAAAAAAAACTCCTTAATGAACTCCTTGAGAGAATGACATTACAGTAATCCAAGTGAGAGGTGACCAGGGCAGGAAAAGGGCAAAGTCTATAAATGTCATGAAGGTGGAAATAGCAAAGACTCCTGGTTGCATACCAGTAGTATTGGAAGAGAAACCAAATCAGAAGCGGGCTCAGTCAGCTCGCTCTGGAAATAGTCAAGGAACAAGACAATTTGCATTTGAGTGTCGTACTACACGTACAGTGGAAAAGCATTCATATATGGAAAATATAAAAAGATGAAAGAAAACAGAAGAGTTATACACAGTGTATTATAAAGCCCCATATAACAGTGGTACACGGAGCTCCTACTTTCCATTTAGTGTTTCCTCAAGGCAACAAAACAAGCTCAGAATCTGTTACATTTGCATGTAAGACACAGATTTGACAAAAATGAGAAAAAGAGCTTTTTACAATGTCATGAAACCTCTTTAGCAGCCCCCCCACACACACACACGCGCGCGCGCACACACACACACACACACACACACACACACACACACACACGCACACACACACACACACACGTGCGCGCGCACACACACACACCACCCCTTTCCCTACTGCTGACCTCCTATTGCGTGCTGACAGATACTGATGGCATTACCTCGGGCTTCCAGGACTCCCACAGTTCCTAATGGACTGGTTACAGCATACAAAGAACAGAAAACGACACAACAGTCTGGTCACACTCACAAAGTCTCATGGTCCTCTGTTGCTTGCTCTGGTGTGCTGTTTTTCACCTCCTCTGTCAGGCCGGCATCGGGGCCCCAGTTTCCTACTGATCCCCACACCCACGCACTGCTCACCTGCTGCTCATCACTGCTGATTGATCCAGACTGTAGTTACTTGGATCGCTGTTCCTCACTGGATCAATATACTTACCTTTGTTAGTGTAGACCCGGCTGTCTCTAGTGTACCTCTTTGTGTTTCCTGGTTCTTCTCCTCCAAAGGCTGTCTCTGTCTCCATGTACAGATCTTCCTGGACCTTTGCCTATTTCCCTTGGACCCAACCTGAATGAGTGTGAGTGAATCACGGCATGGAATTGGATTGAGTGTGTTTTTTGTCAGGGACTGTAGGAAGAGGAGCGTGTATCCCCTGCCCCGGAGCCTCCCTTGGAATCCCTGGAACCGTCATCCCTTTATTGCTGTATAAATATATATAACTCTCCTTGTTTCAATCATAAACATGCACCATTAAGTCTAATATTCAGATTTACAGAATGTCTGTGAATGCATACATGTAACACACAGACAAATGGTTGCAGCTTGTTTAAGCCTGTTAGGGCTACAGTTGATGCTGTGTCAAAATAATCAGACAAATGTTTGATGAGCTCCAGTGACACAGCCCATGATGACAGGATTGTGTGTGTAGTTTACTCCAGTGTAAACAGGACTGTGCTGCTCTACTTGTGTGACACCTCCATCGTTCCACGAGCTGTGTGAGCTGTATTTTTACATCGTCTCCATTTCAGCCACTCCCACTTCCTACTTTGAGACACTGCCCACATGTAACTAACCCAGATAGCATTACCTCAGGCTGCCACTGTTTACGTTATGTTTTCATTACAAAGTTTTAACAAATAAAATATCACATTACTAGAAATTAAAATCAAGTGTGCTTCTGTGTCTCTTTTAGAGTTCAGGAGTAGAGATGATCTGTCCTCGTAACACGCAGGACTGTACAGCATTCAGGAGTGCACACGATATTAAAGTTTGCAAAAATGATTTATTACCATGATTTCATATTAATGTCCACACTGTTGTTTTGTTTTTTCTCTTTCCCAGATCTTCATGAAGCTTCTGGCTTTGCCCAAACTTTACCTCTTTGTGAAGTTTGGTGAAACTGGGCATGTTATTGTGTAATGAGTAATAGATGCCCTTGGCTCTCATCCTGGCAGAAAAATAAATAGGTGCACTTAAAGTCATTTGGGAAATGATTAGTGATATTCCATGAAAGCAGTGTGCATTGTGTAACATTGTGACTTTTCATCAGGACTCTCACCTTGCTCCCGGTCATACTCCCATACAGGCACATAAAGATTTTCAAGACCTTCTCTTGCTACCATTCTGAGATCTAGTGCACTGGAGCAGATTCAGGTTATGTTTACAATTTAGCATATTCATGCATATTTAAAAACATAAAAGTCCACACTTTTCAGTCAAACTTGGGTTCTTCTCCAAGAAACCTGCAAGCTTGAGAGTCCTGCACAGTAGTTTTGCTGTTCCTAGGACAGAGATCTCTGCACTGTGCAACAGTGTTCCCCGGGTCAGTGACCACGGGGAACACTGTTGTCTTCACCCTCCACATTATGAGCCCTTTTCTAGCTCCTCTCTCAGGCCTTTGCATGTCTTGAGCTTCTTCCTGATGTTGCTATCAGTTGGTATAACTACATCTATTACTATATCGGTCTGGTTAGTTAGCAATCACCAGTTTGTCCATGTGTGGAAGTCCTACAGGATCTTGATCATTCTCAACCACCTCAGGCGGGGCCTCAGGACTACAGTCAGCATAGATATTCCTGTATACTGTGCCGGCCGCTTGGTTATGGCGTTTCATGTATACCCAGCTTGTTAGCATCTTGCATCCTGCTGTTACTGTCTCGGGAGCATATACTGATTCCCCTGATCGCCTGATCTCTGCTTGCCTCTAGCAGTTGTGGCATTAGGGTTAGGGTTGGATCAGGTCTAAGTGTTCAGAATAGGAGTTTAGGGTTAGCATCTTTTATCGTATCACCAATCGCACCATGTGGACACAGCAGCTTGGCTTCACAAGAAAACTCACAGGAAATCATCTCTTTTTAGTAGTCTTAATTGTTTTGCTACATTTTTTATGTACAAAATCTTTTAATGTGGTCGTCTGCAGTGGCCTTGAGTGAACTGTGATTCTGAGGCACTATCACAGATCTTAGTGTCCCCCCACCTGCTGAATCCCTGACTGTACTTATTTTACTGTTGTGGAGGCAAATTACCTTTCACTGCACGTGTCCTACATAACAGATTAAGGCTGAGTTTGTTCATTAAAATTAGAATTTAGATTTGAATAATATGTAGAATATAGAATATAATAGAATATAATAATAATAAGTACATTTCAGAGCTGGTACTTTTTCACTTTCAGTTTCTTCAGTACTTCAACATTTACTGGAGTTTTGTTTTTTGTTTTTTTTAACACAGGTATCTGTACTTCTACTCAAGTAAAGAAAGTGTGTACTTTTGCCACCTCTGATAGAAGTATGTGAGGTTGGTGGCGGACATGTATGAGCACTGTGAGCCAGTGGCGAGGTGTGTGTCACTGGACTTAATAAACAGACTTGAAGCTGACTGCAAATGTGAAAGTGTTTTGATAAAACATCAGCTGATATTAATAACTGTTGTTTAATAAATGTTGTATGTGTGGTAAAGCTGCTATTTTAAGCCACAGTGAACAAAGCTTGACATGATGGCTGCCTGATGGTGTGATTAATTTCAGCGTGCGCGTCCGTCCACGAGCACGTGTTACCCATCACTCTGGACATTCCAGACTCTGGGTTCTTAGGGAATAACTTTGTCAGTCAACAGCATCCTGAGCTCACACTGTTGCCTGTCATCACGACTCGACAGAGTTCGTTCCGCAGTCTTGGATGAATGCGTCACTGCTAGTGTGTGCACGCTACTTTAGTAACTAATGTGCGTCTGGAAGGCTATATTTATAACAGGTAAACACAACCTGAAATGACACATTTAAACTCTGAACTACATGTTACATAAATATGAATATAATACAAGCAGGCTAAATGACTGCTGCCTCTGTTCTTGAAGAAATGAAATGATTGACCTGCTCTTTGAAAAGATGTGCCTTTGTGAGACATATTAGTGGTCAAATTATGCAAGTTTCAGCTACTGTGACATTTCAGAAAGTGATATTTCTCTTTTGGCATCATTAAAAGGCTTATATAACCGAGGCAGGAAAAAACCAACCGACTGACACAGAGCAACCGAAAGGAGCAGCAAACGAGTCAGACAGAGAGCGTGTTCACTCTAATCACTGCAGTGTTGCAGTCATCACGCTGTCCCCCCTTGTGGCAGTTTTATTATCAGAGCTGGAATGCAGCACAAGAGTCATTTCCCCTAACGATCTCAGCCACCTTCCACACCTCAGGACAAGTGAGTGTGGCTGACATGAGTGTGGAGGAGGGAGGGCAGCAGAGGAAGATAATACGTATACGAAAAGAACGAAAGCTGGAAAAAAAACAGTAACGTATGACAGTGAGCCAACAAAGATACTCGTTAGAACGGCAGCATTAATGAGATGAGAGTGAATGATGTAAACACCAAAGTGTTTATCTGATATACTGTAACACTGTCAACAACTATTATTGGAAGTAAAGTTATCATAACTGATGCTGTAAGTCCAGATACAGTTCACAGCTCACTGAGTACAGAGAGAGAAGCCAAGTTTAACTCAGGAAAGATTAGATTGATAAAAAAAAATAAGAAAAACATGCAGCTGAGCAGACAGAAGGAGAAAAAAATAATCAACCTAAATGGATCTGAAGGTAGAAACAAAGACGGGGGAGACTTCCTTTCTGACCACAATAAGTAGAATAGATAAATAAAAGTTGTTGCCTTGATAATGGGTTTAGGTTTTTGTTGTCATCTTTATTTCTGTGTCTGAAGTTTTTCTTTCAGCCTTTAGAGCTGCTTTATCTGTGGCATAGATTCTACACTGGCTTTTGGATGCGATGACCGGTATATTGAAGTATGAGACTACTTTGGTGTGAGGATCGAGGCAGACTGGATGTTTTTCCTCTTCTTTCATCACCAGGTGGATTGATGGGCAGGGCTTGCCTCCCAGCTCTCCACGGCTCCTGCCAAGTCATCCTCACAAATCTCCTTCTGGAAATTCCTCCCCGGACCTCAAATAAGTCCGTCAGAGTCAAAACCTGCTGTAACCTCAGCCAACTCTTCCTGCCCACACTATACCTGCCTCTCCTCTCCAGACGCTCCCTGACTGCCAGTGCTACGTTTAGTGCCAGCTGTGATTCTCCCTCCTTGTTTTGCCTTATTTGTCTTGTCAAAAGCAAAGCTCCTAATTGTGCTACTCGCTGTCTCAGGCTGCTGGAAATTCTTCAGCCATGACACATGGTCTGTGATTTACCCTGAGAGGACACCAGCACGAGCTTGTTACTGCACCATGATACTAAACAGTTTCATCTGCTCTAAGCTGCCTAGTTATTTCACACAACTTTTAATAAACACCAAAATTAATCAGAATATGTTTTCAACATATTTTCCAATATAAAATAACCTGATAACATCAGCAACACTTAATGTAGAAATCCAGGGTCTAACATGAATTAGGACATTAAAAATAATCTTTGAATGTAACATTTATTAAATGTCACTCATGGAGAAGTTCTTACTTTTGAGAAGAAGTTCTTGCATCTTTTTCCACCCGTATGAATCAAGTCATTACATGGTGAAACCCTATCAGATTTAATGATTTATTAGGTGAAGATGCTCTTTTAGTCCACTTTCTGTATGTATGTAAAACAGAATCATCTGTTAAAGCAATCATGATGCATAGCACCAGATTTCTTCTTCTGCAAGAGCTTACAGCCACATCATCACCATTTGCAGTCTGGCTAAATTTTTCATGCAGTGTAGGGTACGAGTGTTTTTCTAGTCTTATTTTAATAATCCATCATAATAATCTGTATTTCTCCTATTAAACAGTCTGTTACACAAGCCATGCTTTGATTACCCTGCTGGTTAAGGGTGAAGCTTTTCAATGGCTGGAGTAAACAGAGGTAAATGACAGGATGGTATTCAATCAGCTAGGGTCAGCCTCTCAGAAATACCATCACCTCTCATCATCATGTTCAAGTGTGTAGGGTCTGTTAGAGTATAAAGTGTCACATCATCATTATAGCATCGAGGAGACTGACATTTTGGTTAAAAATAGCTTAACAAAGATTGTAACTTTTACTTTAGATTGGGATTGAATGTAAATATTTTATCATATTATGTTATTATTATTTGCTAGTGATTTTATTTGAAATCTCCATGATGAAAAAAGTTTTACCAGGTAAAGAAAACTCAGCCATCAGCCTCAGCTGATCTGGGATGATGGTGTTACAAACAACAAGCCATAATGACAAATACATGTTACACCATAACAGCAACATAAGTGCTTAAAACTGTATCTGTCTGGAAAATGAAGTTGGGCTAACTGCTAACTATTCATAGTTATTCTTTGCTCTGTAGCAGTGCAATACTGACAACTGCCACTGGATTACTTTAATGCTGAAGCATCGTAACGAGAAACAGGAGAGGATGTGTGCATCATTATGGTATAACATTATAACTTTGGCCAAAATGGAGACATACAAACATGACAACAAAGTTACTAAGTAAAGAGTAGTGCAAATGATGCTGTTCTGCATAGGCCTGAACCCCCTCAGTCAGATCATTGACAAGACTGGCTACGGATACCGACTACGGAACGGAGCAGTTGTCAGCCACCTCCTGTACATGGATGACATCAAGCTGTATGCCAAGAGTAAATGAGACTCACTGATCCACGCCACCAGGATCTACAGCAATGACACTGGAATGTCGTTCGGACTGGAGAAGTGTAGTCGGATGATAACGAGAGAGGGAAGGTAGTCAGAACTGAGGGATCGAACTACCAGAAGGAAACATTGCTGACATAGAGGACAGCTGCAAGTACCTGGGGATCCCGCAGACAAAATGGGAACCATGAAGAGGCCGCTAGGAAAGCTGCAACCACCAAGTAACTGCAGAGGGTCAGGCAAGTCCTGAGGAGTCAGCTGAACAGTAAGAACAAGATCTGGACTATCAACACCTACGCCCTGCCCGTGATCAGGTACCCTGCTGGGGTAATAGGCTGGCCAAAGCAGGAGATAGAAGCCACTGACATCAAGACCAGGAAGCTCCTGACCATGCATGGAGGGTTTCACCCCAAGTCCAGCACCCTGGAGATAACGCTTATACAATTATATATTATAATTATAATCAGAGACATACAAATGTATGTCTCTGATTAATTTCCACTGTCATACATAATAAGGGTTATCAAAATAAACTGTACCACAATCCCCCCACAAATACAACCCATGCGGCACTCGAGTGGTCGCCTCCAGAATCCCTCCAAGCCCTCTTGTGTAAACTGCAGCTTCTGTGATTACTGAATAAAGCGATTTACCCATTTAGATCCCAAAATGAAGTTCTCTGCACTTCAAATGTTACTGTAAAACTACCTTTCATCCCCACTTTCCATTGTTGTCCATAGCATAAAGTTCATTCACTTCCATAAACTCCGTCTGTATACTGGAGGATTACTCATGTTAAAACAAAGTTTTTCTTACTCAGTCTCACCAAGTGCTTGATCCGAGAGGGATGTTTGATTATGGGGTCTTTACCTCACAACATAAAGCTTCCTGAGGCGACTGTTGTTGTGATTTGGTGTTATATAAATAAAATTGAACTGAACTACATGGAACACTGCATCTATTATAACAGCATGGCTTCATATTACAATAGTGTAAGTGCTAAAATTGCCTGGCTGCAATGCAGATCTTTCACTAATTAAAGACAGCTGGCACAATGTGAAACAAGATAAACTAAAAAAAGGAAAATAAGAGAAGATGCTTCACAGCAGTAAACATATCCTGATGCCAGTGGGACGTGTTGCTGCCATCATGGTACATTTCCTCACTTTAAACTCTGATTTTATTCTGTTTTGAATAAATGGCTTTATGAGAATTGCTAATCACTGCATTCTGTTTTACACACCTTCCCAACGCTTTCAGGAATAGGACCGTACATCTTATTTAAACCAAAACAAACACAAACACACAAAACAAGGATCTTTATTGAAGCCACAATGAAGTCATAGGACAGAGGTTTCTCTGCTTGGTCGTTTCCATGTCTGCAGTTGGATTTTTTCTGTGTGCTAGTTTCTCTGTATCTGTGAAACTACAAATTCCTGCACAAGCACAAGGTGTCATCTAAATCTTCTAAATACGCCTGCCACAATCGCCTTTAGAATGGGCAACATAAGAATGATTTTACATCGAGCGTTCTCTAGTATGCGACCACGATCCAGGACAGCCTCGGTCAATCAGTGAGCGAGTCAGACTAGAGACAGTAAATTATGAAGATAAAACTGTATAAAAATAAACCACAGAGCAGAGGCTACACTCAAATAAGAAACGTTTGACGTACACGTGTGCTGTTGTGCCGGCCAATAATAAATTAACCATACATATAAAGGAATTTCACCTCTTTGACTTGCCTTTACTCACATCTTTAGTCCCTCTTAGGAATGACAATGAAATGATGTACCGGAAAATCAGATTAGGAACATACTGTTGGAAAAAGCAATAACATGAGAAACAAAATACATAACAGACATTTGTGTTTCTAAAACATAAAAAAATGTTCAAATGACATAACAACATGTTGGTCAGTGAAACCTGATCATCATAGCCCTCACAAGTCCAACACTGAACTCAGTGAACGCAAACATGGACATTTACAGACAGCTCAATGGTTACAAATGTTACATTACAGCATGTGCAACAAGGTCACAACGCTACTGCTGAGCTCTGGGTTAGTGTCAGACCGTGGGGCCATCCGCCTGCTTTTAGTGCACATATCCAGTTCATCACAAAGATTCAAATAATATACAGACAAAAATAAAAGTGCTATAGTGATAAAGCAAAATTAAAACATCAAAAGCAACATTCAGTTATGAAGGCATTCGGGAATCCTTAGTAGATGACATTTCATTTTGAAAGTTTGTTGTGTCCTGTGAGCCAAACTGCGAGCAACACAATCAGCAACACACTGAAGCCGCTGCTGCTTCTAGACCATTAGAGTGAGACGGAGCTGCTAGTTTGAATTTATTCTAAGATGCAGATCTTCCTTCTGTCTAAGAGCTGTTTGGTTTTTTCCCCCTCAAACCAGACGGAGATCTCTCCCTGTTCAAGAGGCTCTTCCTTCTTACCATTGCTGCTGCTGACTGTTGGGGTTCTCCCTCTAGTACTGTAGGGTCTTTACGTTTTTCTTTCTTTTTAGTATCAACTCTTTAACCAGTCGACACACGTTGGAAGCTCAGCAAAACAAAAGACAAATTAAGATGATACAATGTTCACCAAATGTGCTGACAACAGGGTTAATGGTGCATTCTCACTGGATGAACAAGCTGCTTTATGTTTATTTATGACAGAAAAATCCTTGCTGTGACTTCTAAAGTTAAATATTTGTAGGCAGGTGGACGTGCATGGACCTGTCCTTGAGAATTATCGGAATACTAGCGAGAATCTCACATTAATGTGTGTAATGCTTTTTAATGCTATCAATCATTCTGCAGCTGTTTCATCAGATGGCAGGATGACTCTGCTGCTCACAGCTTGAATGCACAGCAAGTGCTCTTGAAAAACCAGCCGTCGATATCTGTGGTTTATGGTTTATTGTGTGTGTGTTAGCGCACTGAAGGCTGGACTGAAGAAGACCAAAAAGACTGCAGTGAATGACAGCTGAAAGGTTTCGTTACCTGGATAACGACGCCCCCTACTGTACTGAGAGTGTATGTGCATGTGTGTGTGTGTCAGAACGCTATCGGGGATGGAGGAAGGCTCAGGATCAGGATGAACAGGTGGGTGTTTGAGGGCAGGCAGCTGGGTCAAATGGTGATGTAGTGCTGTCGCAGTTTGGCCACCAGGAACTCGTGGGTTAAATTGTGTCGTGTGATTATTCCCACAATCTAAAAAAAAAGACAAGAGTTTAGTGAGGCACAACATAACACAACAACTCTGTACCTGTGGCTTCCTCACACTTGTACTAGAGGCATGGAAGCCCAGATCACTTACCTCTCCGACAGCATTAACCACGGGCAAGTGTCGCAGGCCCATAGTCCTGAAGAGGTTAAACACCTGGGAGATGCGGGCACTGGGTGAAACAGTGTAGGGACACGGGTTCATGTAGGGGGTGACATCCTGGGTAAACAGAAAGGAGCGCCTGTTAATGAATCAGAATCTTCTGCTTGATTATCTTCTGTCTCAGTCGGGTAAATCGAACGTACCACTATCATGCGAGGGCTGAGCAGGGTGAGGTCGAGGTCGTGGATGTCAGGGTAGCGTGGGTAATCTTCAGTCATCTCTGCATATGACAACCTAGGCTGATTGGTGCTCTGCATCAGAGGGTACAGAGGAACTGCTTGTATAAGAAAAAGTCATGTGATTTATTATGTACATGTATATCTACACATGTGTGCCAATGACTGACCGACTGGTTCTCAGCGTAGCACACCCCTCGTATGAGCAGGTTGACCAACTGGGAGCGAAGGATGAGACCGTGAAAGGTTAGCGGCCTGAAGCGCTCCTCCATGGTCCACTCCTCACTGGGAGACTGGTCTGGGTACAGGTTAGGGTAGGGAGCATGCCTGCAGCCCAGAAATCAGACGAGTGCCAGATTTATTTGCACTTATTATGCACCACAAAGAAAACACAGACAGAATGAAAGGCAGTGTTACAAATACCTGTAGTCACTATGTGCACCTACAGCATCAGGAGTAAATTCAAAAACTTGTGGTACATTTTTAAAGTTCAACTCTTTATACTACAGCATTCGACATCAGCTTCTCCAGTCATTTGTCATCTGTCTGGAGCAGAGGTGGGAACTCCAGGACCTGACGGCCGGTGTCCTGCAGGTTTTAGATCTCACCCTGGGTCAACACACCTGAATCAAATGATGAGTTCAGTACCAGGCCTCTGGAGAACTTCAGGACTTGTTGAGGAGGTCATTTAGCCATTTGAATCAGCTGACACATCTAAAAACCTGCAGGACAGCGGCCCCTGGAGTTCCCACCCCTGCTCCTGACCTCTGCTTCTGGGTCCCCTTGTTTAAACTGCCTCCTCTTGCTCTAAAGAATTATTTCAGACCAACTTCAAAAACACTGACACTGATGACAAGAGCTAACTGACTTTATTCTTGTACAAAGTGGAAGTTAGTGCTTTTATTCTGCAGATGCACAATGAGAAAACTTTGTTCTGAGTACAAATTCAACACAGGAGTATCATTATTATTGTTGACCTAACTCACACAAACCTGGCCTCAGATCAGAGGAACAACGCCTCTGCTACCTGTGTTGTACACAAAGGTAATATTAGGCCAGAGCCCATCAGAGCATAGCTTTCTGTCATTTCTGTAAACATTACAGAAATGTAAAAATAATCTGTTGCTGGATTGTAATCAAATCTGTAACATTCAAACTTCTCTGAATTTTAAATCTTTCCCCTCAAGGTGTGGCTGTAGCTGTAGCTCATCTCCTAATTGGGAGGTGGTTTGATTCCCTGGCTGCACCAGTCTGCATGACAAATGCATACCTTGGGCAAGATGCTAACCATGACCAACTCCAGTATAAATATTTGTGTTTTCGGTCCATTTACCAAATACAAAACCTTAAATAATTAGGCCCATTTTATCCAGGTTTCAGCTTTCAAGCCCCTCGTCTGTGGATCTCCCTGTTTTTATTTGGGACACAGACACTGTCTGTACTTTTAAGATTAGGCTAAAAACTTTCCTTTTTCATAAAGCACATAGTTAGGGCTGGATCAGGTGACCCTGAACTCTGTTACTGCTATGCTACACCAGGCCGAGTGCTTCAGTCAACTGTCTAATTACTTTTGGGTCTCTGAAACTATAAATGTCTATAATTATTAACAGTTACTGCCGTATTGTTATCAGACATCCTGAGTTAGAGCTTGATGTCTGCACTTTAATCACAGCTTGACTGTTTGATTTAAAATCCACTAAGATCAGATTTAGAGGTAAAACCTCAGAGACTGTCGGGATGTGTTTATCTGGCCTACCTCCTCTCTAACATCTGCTGCAGCAGGTCCTCTCCCTCCTCTGAAGGTTCGACTGCAGCACTTTGCTCATCGCAAACATTCCTCAGCTCGCTCGATGGGTACGACTTCATGGACTGGCAGCGCCGTCGCTGTTCGCCCGCACGTGACACAACACTGGATTTCTACATGCAACAGTCAAGAGTTAGAATAAAACACAGCCTTCAAAAACCACAACAATGATGTCATCCAAATATAAAGAAATAAACATGAAATTCTTAAATAATTATCTGCACATAAACATATTGTATTTATGTGTCCCTGGAGACATAACTACAAGCTCTGTAACTGATTTTAGTTTGTTTTTTATGCTTTATTTAGCTCAGTAACATTTCCTGCTGCCTCTAGTTTTTGTTAAACAATACTTCAACACAGACCATCGAAATGATTGAACCAGTGCCAGAAAACTCGATCATCACAGTCTGTCCTGTTAGGAAGCACAAACCGTATGAATCATTTGATCTGCTTTGGTGAAAATCACAAGTGACAACAAGCGCACTGCAGACACACTCAGGCTGCACATACATATGTGGAGACCACCGGTGGCTCCCCGTTCTCTTCATGTTCACACTTTCATTTGCACCCAAGCAGATGAAACTGATGCATGTTGGTTTCTGCTTCCTTACAGACTGATACCCATGAAGTTTACACTGTGAGGATCAGGGGCTCCAAAACACTTTGGAGATCAATTTGCATGATTGACACGGCAAAATAGAGCTAACCAAATCAATCATAGTTTCTAATATTGTTTAATTCTTAAACTTGGAAGGGAAACAAATCCACATTCTTTTCAGAATTATACAAATTACTGACTGCTGTAAAAATCTGAATGCTCTTTGTTAAATTGATGATATTGCTGTATCAAAACTGTGCTATGGGACGAGCAACGAGGAATAAGAAAACACTAAGAAAAGAGCAGAAGCAACCTGAAGGCCATTGCTGGAGGGGCTACAGCGTCACTAAAGAAATGTTTCAAAGTCACTGCTGCCCGCTGCCTCTGGTCAGGGGTGCCTTTTAATCACCTCCATTTGGACGTGAAGTTTGAGCTTTGAGATCTGTAAAAGAGCAGGACATACCTTGAAGTGGATATTGTTGCTGATCAGGATGTTGCCCTTCATGAAATCCCTCTCATTCTGACGGTTTTCGGTAACTACGGGGAAGGCATGGTAGACCGTGGTGCGCAGAATGCTGACTAGAGACTGGACTCGGGTGTGGGGGTACACGTAAGTCAAGTTGGTCTCCATTATATCACTGGCTGTCAGCCTTAAAGAAATGAGGGACAAAGAAAACCTGAGTCCACAGGAAGAACGGCCATGCACGAATCACAGTTTGGGTTTTTAAACCTCACCCTCACACTGCAGGCTTACTTTGGGGTTCCTGGAATTTGTAAAGGCAGAAAACAAGACAGAGCCTCTCATGCTGACTAATGCTGAGACTGACTGCTTTTAAGATTGGGATTAAAATTGTGTCTTTTTGATGAAGTGCATCCAGGAAGCTTTGACTGTGCTTCAGCCTTACACCAAAATGGACATTTTTCACCTCCTACGTACAGTAACACATAATAACAATGTTTTCTTGAAGTATTTGCAAAAATCTCAAGCATCTAAACAGTTTGAGGCATGGATTCACAGATGAAAGCCAACTTTGTCCATGAAGCTGGTTCCAGCCTTTCCTAAAAATCCTCTGACAGATCAGCTCTGCAATATAAAGTCATAAACCACCTCCTTTTTCCAATTTCCACCTTAACCCTTCAGCTACCCCACCGTGGTGGAGGGGTGTGTGTGCTCCAGTGATCCTAGGGACTATGTTGTCAGGAGGCTCTTGTTTTGGCCCTTGGTAGGGTCTTCCAAGGCAAACTGGTCCTGGGTGAGGAGCCAGAGAAAGAGTGATTCAACTGACCCCATACTGACAAAAGAACAATGGACCTTTGTACCCTCCCGAGGACAGCCGTACTGGGGCCACACCGCCGAGTCAGGCCTGGGGAAGGGAGCTTGATGGAGAGTGCCTAGTGGCCGGGCTTTAGCCCATGGGGTTTAGCCAGACTCAGCCTGTTTAGACTGAGTCTGGCTAGACTCTCTGCATCGAATCATATCTGTTATTAATCTCTGTCTCTCTTCCACAGCATGTCTTTATCCTGTCTTCCTTCTCTCACCCCAACCGGTCGCAGCAGATGGCCCCGCCCCTCCCTGAGCCTGGTTCTGCCGGAGGTTTCTTCCTGTTAAAAGGGAGTTTTTCCTTCCCACTGTCGCCAAAGTGCTTGCTCAGGTCATATGATTGTTGGGTTTTTCTCTGTATCTATTATTGTGCGATCTACTGTACAATATGAAGCGCCTTGAGGCGACTTTTGCTGTGATTTGGCGCTATATAAATAAAATTGAATTGAATTGAATTGTTTCTCTGCTGTAGGCCCACCACCCGCAGGAGGCGCCGTAAGGGTCCGAGCATTGTGTCGGGGTCTCAGGGTGTGTTACCCCCATCTGCAGCCCCTAATCTCTTTGCAGTGACAGTGCAAGAGTGTTCAGCTGTTGCTAACTGACCACACCTAGTCAGCTGTGGATAAAGGCATACCTGAGGCAGGCTTTCAGGGAGGATCACTAGTCTTTTCTTTGGTGGTACCAGCTATTTCAGTCAACTTGCCATGTAATTTTAGAAAAAAAAACTCTTCTCGTTGAAATTCTGGTGTTCATCTCCACATTTATGTTGCGGCTTTGAGCCGGGTCATAACATGGTGTTTTTCACAAGTCAGGAGAGAGGAAGATTAACAGATGGATTGGTGCTGCAGCTGCGGTACCGTTTCGTCTTGGTAAAGAGAGGGCAAAGCATAAAAGTGAAGCTTTTCTGGTCGATTTACATCCCTATCCTCACTTGTGGTCACTAGCTCTGGGTAGCGATCGAAAGAATGAGATTGTGGTTCCCCCAGATGAGCTGGAGGAGGTGGAGGTCTGGGCATTCTTGCTTAGGGTGCTAGCTCCACAATCCAAACTCAGACGAGCATTGGATAGAACGATGAAGTATCAGACCCGTGCTTTGTGTAAAAACAAACAGATACTTGAGGTTGGCAGCTGAATTGATCTGGAGAGAACTGCTCTGGGCAAAGGAGGGACACCAACGCCTACTGACAATGCTGACAACACAATTCATCCACCACATGGACCAACTTTTCTTTTTTTATTGCCAACAGCAATTCTTACCTGTCCATCTCTGTTTTTTTTTTGTTTTTTGCCTGTCCCGTTTGGATCTTTAGCCATCAGAATTGTTGTCTGAAGGCCAAAAAAGACGCCAAGCGGATTTACTTTACCAAGTGGATCATCATGGCCTTGCCATATTGGTCCATTTGATTGACCTTTATTATAATTATGTATTTATTTTATTTTATTTTCAGTTGTTACAGACGGGACAGACATGACTGGGGGATAGGACAGGGAGAAAGAATGAAAGAAAGAGACAGAGAGAAAGAAAAATAGAGGGGAGAAGAGATGGTGAGAAAGGGGGGAAGAAGAAGGAGAAAAAAAGAAAAACAAACAAGCAAACAAAAAAGAAAAAAACCCACCTGGATCACCTGTCAAGAGAAGAGAAAAACAAGAGAAAACAAACAAAAAAGAGCAACATAATAAATACAACACCATCACAATAAACTAGACTGTAGATAACAGTAGATAACAGTAGATACTAAATATTACATGTTATTGTGCAGCGCGCAAGATCGACAGCGCACAGTGTGCTTTGAGGTAGCAGCCAAGAAAGGTGTAGTTTGGGTCTGTGAACACATGTGTGCACACCTGTGTGGAACAGCACGCTCACGCTTGTATTCAAAAGGTTTCTCCATGCAACGATCTGCTAGAGGGTGTGGGGAGCCATAGCCCCGTCCCCCAGGGCATGAAGCAGGTATGGAGGAGATCCAGGCCCCAGACATCCAGAGGCCCCAGAGTACGAGGACCCAAGGAGGACCACCAAAGGGGCAACCGTGCCACCCTCCTGGGAAGAGCTGAGGAGAGCCCCAGATGAGGGGTCACCCAGCAGCCACGGAGCAGAGGCCAGAGGGGCTGCAGTGACGTGCCCGCGGCCTCTGCTGGCAGCCAGCTGTGCCAGAGGAGACCGAGTCCCAGGCCCAGACACTTAAGGGCGCCACACCTCCCAGAAGGGGCCCAGCCGGGCCAAGGGGCCAGGCCCCGCCAAGCAACCACCAGGAGTCAGCCGGTACATACATGAGCGCCCAGCCCCAGACACCAAGAACCACCAACGCACCGACATCTGAGGACATCAGGCACCGGCAGGAAGTGTGGTGAGGGGAGATAGGCCTCCATATCTTGGAGAGCCTGAGATGTTCCCAGAGAGGTGGAGTCTAAGACCCGACCTGACATATAGACAGACACAGACGCACACAGACACAAACGTGCATTACCTGTCCATCTCTACCTCAGTCTCCCACTCGAGCAGAGGCACTCCTCTCAGCTGGATGTGTATATCATAGATGCCCTTGTTGAAGAAATCACCAGTCCACTTGGCAACCTGACAGTCAACACGAAACAATTTGCAGGTGAACTCATGTCACAGAGGCGAACAGTGGAAAGTGCAGAAACACGTGGTTATGTACCATTAGCGTAATCATGATGGGCAGCCCGTATGTGATTTCATTAGTGGATTCAATGAGGATGACAGTGAGGCTGATGGTCATTCGGACCACACCTCCAAGGAAGGCAGCAGCTCCAATGAGAGCAAAGGTTCCTGAGTAGATGTCCATTCCCAGTTTCCTAACAGAGGACAGACTCATTAAGGACCAGTATAACCACTATATGAGAATTTGACAACTCAAAGTGTTACGACCCAGTTTGCTTTGACATGTTAAAGGTTGGTAATGCCTGTTCTTTTTGTTCAGTCTTTTTTATCATGTAAGCTGCAGGTGGCAGCTTGTTGGAGACTGGATGCACCACCTTTTAATTGGTACCCATCCAGACCAGTTTGGCTCCACCTTCTTCCTGACTCCCAGACAGATTGTGCCGTGTTTATGAATAAAGAAATGTCTGAATCTAGAAGAGTTAGATGAGCAGCTTTGTATGTACTGTCAGTTCTCTACAAATAGCCCAGGTAAACATAGGGGTGGTAAACACATTTCTCCTGTTTCTGTTAGTGAATGATGTAAGAGTCCTGCATTTCTTTTGTTGATTTTTGGGGTAATTTACCTGAGAACAGTTTGAGTTTTAGCTGTACCCACCCTGACCTTTTCTACCTGTAAGTGGAAAATAAACCAAAATGTTTGGACTGCAAATTTTGCCGCAGCACTGGGAGAGAGGAACAGAGGAGTTACTTCTATGGTATTCCCTGGCTGTTCTAGGGTGGGGTGTAATATAAAGTGTAGGTAAAACGGTGAGGGTCATTAACTAACTGGAAGGTTGGCGGTTTGATATCTAAATATCAAACCTGTGCTCTCAGTGCTCTCAGTTCAGCTCAACATGAGGCTGTGACAGCACAAAAAGCAAGAAAGAGCATTCTAATTAGTTCTTACACTTTGAGGACATTGGCAACCAGACGTCCAAAAGCTGCCCCACACAGCAGTGATGGGACAAAAAGGCCACTGGGGACAGACACACCATATGTCCAACAGGCCAGCAGGAAGTATAAGAAGAAGAACACTGACAGAGTCACAGGGCTGAAGGTACCTGAGGGGGAGAGTTAGAAACAAGTATTAAATAGGTTCGTTTTACTAAAGAGACAAGAGATTACGACACTGACTCATGGAAGGCTAAGCAACACTAAAGACAACACATATTTAATTCATTCAAAGTGTACATACACCACAAAATAAAACAGATTTTTTTCAAACTGCATTGTTGCGGTGCTGGAGAACGTAAAGACGTGGTCTGTAGGATTTAGGAAATATTAGTGGGCACATTTAACCAGCGACTGTATAAAGATCAAAACAAAATGAAGATTGATTCCAGTCTGATCTCAGAAGCCTCAGTTAGCAGAGTGAATGGAAAACTACAACTCCATATAATAGTTTGTTTATTGGTAGAAATGAACTTGATTTTTGAAAAATGGCCTCAAATGTCACTTCACTGTACGGGCTATGTGAGTAATGCATGGCATGAATCATGTGTGAACTCATCTAACCATCCTGATGGAAGAGCTGGTGGATGGCTGCCTCCTGTGGGTTGAAGAACAGTGTTGCCATGTCATTGTAGGTCTTGTTTGAGCAGAAGAACTGTCGAATGGTTGAGTTGATGTCCTCACTGCCAGCCAGCTAAAAAAAACACACCTCACAGGTTAACACGGTCATATAGTGAGGCTCTATTTTTCACAGGAGCTACAGTATCCAGAGTCGTACGTAGTGAGGAGGTAAAATTATTAACAAGATAATCGACCTCTGTTGGAGTAGCGTTCAGATAGCTGCTCTGCTCTATGTTGGTACAGGGCATTGAAGATGATAACAGTGGGTGGATTATATTCTTAAAGTTAGTTACAGCACTTTCAGAAAGACATCTACTGTGATAAAGTCTACTCTCCACTGCTGTGTAATCAATTATTGTAAATGTAAATGTTATCAGGAAATGATCAGACAGCAGAGGGTTTTCAGGAAACACTGTTAAATGTTCAGTTTCTATGCCATATGTTAAAACAAGATCTAGAGTGTGATTAAAGTGGTGGGTGGGTTCTTTTACATTTTGAGAGAAGCCAATTGAGTCTAATAACAGATTAAATGCAGTGTTGTCATTTTTAATATATCATTCCATCATAAATCAGCACATTTTTAGGAGATGTTCTGCTTGACCACCTGATTTGTATAAAACTTGTATGATTTAAAGTTTAAACATATAATGTATGTATGAAATACTTTTCAAGATATGGTTCATGTTAATTTAATGGTAACATTTTCTTTTGCATTTTGGGGAAATATGCTATATATCGTTCAGACATCATCACTGATTAAAATGTGACATTTAATACTGTATGGGTCTTTAGCAGACAGCTTGAAATAATTTCCATATTTTAGCGGGCCAATACTCGTATTTTGTGATGCATCTGTGCCAAATTACAGATCCTCATTTATTTTTATGGTAAAAACACTAGTAGTTCAAGAAAGGTGCGGGTCGTACACAGGGACCAGGCAGGAAAACCTCAGCTTCTATGGACTCATAGTATGTTCTCAGCCTCTCCACCGGCTTTGAAAAAAACTTTGGCTTTTTGCATTCGTTTGCTTCTTCCAACACGATCCTCACAGGGAACTGTAAGCTTAACTACAAGGGCCTCTTGGGAAGAAACAGATGTAAGTACCATATCTGGCCTCAATGAGGTTGGTGTCATGTGGTCTGGGAACTTCTCTTGATGCCCAAATCCGTTTGTGAGTCTCAGTCTAAAGCTAAAGAGGCCGTCTGATGGTTTAGAATTTGGCTGAGGTTTCTCTCCAGCCAACAGCAAGCAGCCCTGCTGGGGGTGGCGTCAGCTCAGGAGGTAGAGCAGGTCATCTGCTAATCAGAGGTTTGATCCCTGGCTGCTCCCAGTCTGCATGCCAAATATCCTGGGCCAAGATACTCTCTGATGAATGTGTGAGAATTTTAGATAGAAAGCACTTACATGCTCCAGTAGAGTAGACCAGTGCTATAAGAAGCAGTCCATTTACCATGTTGGCCAATGAATTGAAGATGGTAGACAACAGATGTTCATAAATATTTAAGTAAATCAAAGATGGTTAAGCAGAAAATATTCTGAAAATTTGATGATTAGAGATGGAATGAAAAAGGAAAACATATTGACCCAAAGTATTTTCTGTTAGCGAACCATCTGGAAACTCCAGAATCCTGCTCTGTTTGAACAGGACAGTCTTTTATTTTTGTTTTTGTGGTACAACTTTTCATATTAGCTCAATCCAGCAAGAACATTGAAATGTAAAGTAAATTTAACCATGTACCATTAAGACGTTGTCAGTGAAATATTAAATAAAAACTGGCATGTAGTTTAATGCTAACTTTGCCAGACAGCTTGAATTAGTTTCCATATTTTAATTAGCCAGTGTCTTTTTGATACATCGGCCCCAGATTACAGATCCTGGTTCATTTTAATGGTAAGAAAGACTCGTGAAAATTTCAGGCTTTTGTTGTTAATAGTTTTTGAATTATTCACATTCAAACAGTGTGACAGATTTCAATCTGAGGAAAAAACGGCCTGAAAGTGGGTGACCGATCGTTTTTCACACAAATATATCTTAAAGAGTATTTGAAGCTAAAATATAACAGTAATCATAATAAACGTTTAAAGTTTGGACCAGTGAAAACAGACCTGTGGTGTTTTTGTTCAGTAATGCAAAGATGAATAAAATCCTTACCGTGGTGTTGTGAGCTGTGGGAGTGGACAGGTCACGACATTCACCCAGCATGGAAGCCGCAAAAATCACGATTGTTGTCACCATGGTAACCAACAGACTCTCTAAAACTCTGGAACATTAGAACAATCGTTTATTACCTTCTGGATACAAAGTTAGGCACATATTTAACGACAGTTTGCACCTTTATAAAAAGAAACAGTGACAATTAAAGTAACTTATTGTAAAATTATCAATTAAAACGAGTGCCTCGTTAATTTATTCAGCAGAATATATCATCTTTCTCTCAGTGCGCAGATTTTAGGGAAGAATCTGTTTAAATAAATGATAGAAAACTAGGACGGGAGCTCATTACTAACAGTGCTGTTTGTAATGGAGTCTGACATATCTGCGACAGCTTCTACTGAGAGCAGAAATGTATTTGCCAGTGGAAAATGTGGATGTGTCACAGCTTTGAGGGCAGTGTCAAAATCCACTGTGGCAGCGAAACAACACTGAAATCTTTGGTCCAAACGTTTACGGACGTGTTCTGCATGTTCCTGGTCCTGATACATAACACGGATCACCAGAAGGAGTTTCTCAACACAACTCAGTTACTTTCCATAGTGAACACAGAGGTTTGTGACTTTCCACGACTTTTGTATACGTTACCATGGAGATCATTGTACTGGTATTTATAAAGCACTTTTCTAGTCTTACTGACCATGTGACCAAGTGCATTAGAGGATATATTATATTGTACATTATACATCTAATCATATATTCATACAGAGTTTTATTCGATCCACTTCATTAACCTCACATGCACAGTCCATTTAGACTGAACAATGAACCTATTACACACGCTGCATGGACTGTGAGAGATAACTGGAATACCTGGAGAGAAACCGTGCAGGCTCTATGGCCCATTTTAGGCTTCGTTGATTGTTTCTCTACAGATGCCAGTATGTGAGATTTCTTCCATTCCTTTGCATGCAGCTTTATTATACCGCATGTAACAAAATGACAGTGGTATGCTTATTTAAGCTATGACGTAACACAGGAACGTTCAGGTCATTAATAATATTCTGGGTGTTGACCAACCACACATCTAGCAGCTTGTTATACACAGATTTCAGGAATTTACTGAGGAATTGTTTGTAATAAAGCCTTTGCCTTTCTAACGTTTGTCCTGGTCTGAATGTTCCCTGTTATGTTTGTTCCAACTGTGAACATAAGCTTGGCTCTGAGATAACTCACACTCATCAGGTCTGCAAGTTCATTTGCACAATAATATTGTAGGGTCTACCTTACAATATAAAGCACCTTGATGCAACTGTTGTTGTGATTTGGCGCTGTATAAATTAAACTGAATCATAGATGCTGTTCACACATTTATCAGTAGATGACTTTGAAAACCTTTCACTCCAGTTTGTGTTTGTCTTTCACCAAACTGCTCGGCTCCTAGCGTCACTGTCTGATTAATATGAAAAGCACAGATGACATCAAAGATCGTCAAACAGTTCACCTGATAAACTTGGCCTTAGGATGAATGTGTCTTATGCGATACTTGGCCAGGTACTTGTTCATGCAGTTAAAGAGCGCCCCCAGAAGGCCGCCCACCACCCCCATCAGGACAAAGAAGGCAAGATCCACAGCTGTCCACAGGTGGCAGTTCTTGTCTCCATCTGGACACTGGTCAGCAACAGGAACAAAACCATACATCATTTCACAATATTTACATCAGGCTGATATCAGTGATAATAATTTGGGGTCTGATATTTGGATGATTTGAACAGGAGGTTAGCATCAAGTCTGTAGGAAGGGTTGTGCAAATAGTGGCAGCAAATATAAATTCTCGAGGCTTTGAAAAATTATGCGACAAGTGATGTGACAGAAGATGGAACAAGTTTCAACAGCAGATGCGGAGACATCCATGAGCTGTTTTCAAAGTGCAAAAACACTAGAGAAAATTTTAAATGTAAAATGACTCCAACACTGCAGATATGTGTGGAGAAATGCAGCTGTCAGGCAGGAGTTGAGGTGTCTGCAGTGGAGTTAAGGCGCCAATATAACCCCTCCCACTGGTCGCTTTGTGTGTTGTCTGTAACATCATGATACAGCCATAACATCTGCTTGTCATTACAGCGCAGTTAGCCACTGTATTCTCCCGAATGACAGATTTTGCCACTCGGATAAAACCTCCACACCAGCGTGGGTACAGGAGGAAATGTCTAAACTGGAAGCAAACGAATCACCAAGGCTTTTTTACAAGGTTTTTCCACAAAGTCTCATTTTTTCAAACTGTTGCAACATCTCCCTCTGTAGAATATGTGAATATCTGAACATCTATATCTTTGACATCACATATTTGTAAAGTAATGGAGCATATGATACATGAAAGGTTAACGTACTATTTAGAAACTAGAGGATTTATCTCTAAACATCAAAGTGGGTTTAGAAGAGGGAGGACTACCATGAATCCAGTATTGTGTTTGGAACATGAAGTTAGAAAAGCGCAAATAAACAAAGAAAGTGTAGTTGCAGTGTTTTTTGATATAGAGAAAGCCTATGGTATGATGTGGAGAGAAGGCCTACTAATTCAAATCTGTAAATTGGGTATTACGGGACGGATGTACAGGTGGATAATGGATTTTTTAAAGGGAAGACAAATTCAAGTGAGGATTGGGGAGGTTTATTCTGAAAGGTTTTTGGTAGAAAACGGTACACCTCAAGGGAGCATAGTGAGCCCTTTGTTGTTTTCTTTAATGATAAATGATGTGTTTGATGACATAGAGGGTGGATTGGGGTGTTCGCTTTTTGCTGATGATGGGGCAATATGGAAGAGAGGGACAGGCTGACATGGGGTGTTCATATTCAGAAAATGGTGGATAAATGCAAAAAAGTATTAAATATATTGAGGTGTTTGGTTGGGAGGGAGTGGGGAGCAGACAGGAAGTCCTTGAGAGCCATATACGTGGGGTTGGTCAGATCTGTGTTAGATTAAGGGTGTGTAGCATACTGTTCAGCTGCAGACACAACTCTGGTTAAGTTAGACATTATTCAACATCAGGCACTAAGACTCTGTACAGGTGCTTTTAACACAACTCCTACTGCAGCTTTGCAGGTGGAGATGGGGGAGATGCCACTAGGACTGAGAAGAACACAGCTTATACTTAATTATTGGGCAAATCTTCAGGGCCATGGAGAGGATCACCCAACACAAGCAGTTCTCAACCCTTGCTGGGAGAAAGAAAGACAGGAATCAAAGAGCTTTGGGTGGATTGTGGGTGGAAGAGCAAGAGAATTTAAACTGGATCAGTTAGACATTTGTCAAAGAGTTTCGTTACCGGCAATACATCCATGGATACTTCCTGAAGCCATAGTAAATTTCACTCTACTGGATAAGAAGAATAAGGATGGGCCAATCGAGAATCTGTGGCAAGATCTGAAAACTGCTGTTCACAAACGCTGTCCATCTAATCTGACTGAGCTGGAGCTGTTTTGCAAAGAAGAATGGGCAAGGATTTCAGTCTGTAGATGTGCAAAGCTGGTAGAGACATACCCTAAAAGACTGGCAGCTGGAACTGCAGCAAAAGGTGGTTCTACAAAGTATTGACTCAGGGAGCTGAATAATTACGCACACCCCACTTTGCAGTTATTTATTTGTAAAAAATGTTTGGAATCATGTATGATTTTGGTTCCACTTCTCACGTGTACACCACTTTGTATTGGTCTTTCACCTGGAATTCCAATAACATTGATTCATGTTTGTGGCTGTAATGTGACAAAATGTGGGAAAGTTCAAGGGGGCCGAATACTTTTGCAAGCCACTGTATGTTAAACTCCTATACTGTGCAGGCTTACATTGACCAGTTTTATGGTTATGTTCTATTATATACAGATGCATCAAATAATTCAGCCAGTCAAATTGATGTAGCAGTTGTGGTCCCGGAGTTCATGGTTAAAATAGGAAAAAGGATCACTGGTAGACTGTCAGTATTCACTGGAGAACTGCTTGCAATTCTATTGGCTGTTCAGTGGGTGGAAGATATGAGGCCATTAAAAGCTATCATTTGTTCAGACTCTAGAGCATCATTGCTTAGTTTAGTTTTGGTCAAGCTAAAATAAAGAGTATCATACGGCAAGAAATGAGGAGTAGATGGCAAAAGCAGTGGGAGGAGGAAAGGAGAGGACGGTGGTTGTATACAATACAAAGGGGGGTGGGAGAAATGAGGACCACTGGAAGGAGCAGGAGAGAGGAGGTGGTCATATCGAGATTGAGATTTGGTCATACTGGGTTGAATGCAACACTATTCTTGATTGGGAAACATAATACGGGGAAATGTGCCTTCTGTTGAGAAAAGGAAACTATAGAGCATGTGATATTGCACTGTCAGAAATATCAGGTGGAGAGGAGACAATTGAACCAAAACCTCATTACTATGAAAATGAAACTGATCTGGTTGACCTATTGCAAAAGGATTCTGGAAGTAAAAGTTACCAGGCGTTATTTCAGTTTTTTAAAGCGGGAAGAGTGTTTGAAAGCATTTGAGTTTTTTTTGTTTGTTTGTTTTTTGTTTGTTTTTTGGGGGGCGGCGTCATTCCAGTCCACACTCCATACTAGTGGTGGCGGTAATGCACCAATCAGTTGTTTGCCAACCGCCGATAACATTTAAGAAGAAGAAGAAGAAGAAGAAGAAGATGAAGGCTAACACTTTTCCACTGGATAAAAGTTAACGTGAGGGTTCCCGATGGTTAGGGACAAATGCAATCGCATGGCAGGATGCTGTAAACGGACCAAACTTCAGTCAGGAGAACAACTGAGATAATCCATCCACAATACGAGGTTAGTCATTAATATACTGCAACAACATGGGAATAGAGCAGCCGTGATAGAATAACAGCATTAATGAATCAATGGTACAGAAGTGGAGGAAGCAAGAAGAATGAGTTGAGTAAAGTTTGATTTATCTGACTGCTTTGTTTTGCTTAATGCACGGGATTCTGTGCACCTTATGGTCCCAAAAATACGTATTTGACTTTTTTATTTGGCACACTGCAGTTTAATGTTGCAAAGCACCTCTTTTTAACTTCAGTGGATATTATACATGGTTATGCTCAGGATATGTCAGCCCATTTCTACTGGAAATGCCTTTTGGTTAAACTTTCAGCAAGGAATTTGCATTTGCACTGTTAAATGTTTATATAGCTTTAATGCATATAAAAAACAGCTGCTTGTTTAAGTGAAAATAAATGGATGGGGTTTTTTGCGTTAGTAAAGTTGTGGAGTTGTATTTTGTCTCTCATCAGTTATATCGTCAGTTATATCGTTATTGCAAATTTTCAAATATATATCGTGATAAATATTTTTGCCCATATCGCCCTGCTCTATTTGTGTCTTCAACCCGGCTGCCAGGTTACATAAATTGAGTGGTGCATGACCTGCAGATCTTTAGTCATGTCAGCGGCTGTAACATCAATTCAACATCAACTTTGTTATCGAGTACTGCAAAGCTCTGCACAGCGGGTATAAACTGGGTCAGTTGCAAGAGATATATCAGGAAGAGGCAGTAACGATGATGTGAGGAGCAGATATGAGGTGAGAATGTGGAACATTCGGGCTAATGGTGACCTCACAGCCTGTTTTTTAAAATCCATATGTAAACATGTCAGAACAGATTAATAGAGATTCAGTTGGTTTTAAAATAATTTGTGTCAGTTTTATTCATATATCACCTACTGACAAAAACAGGTGCCTGAAGGCACTTTATGCTGTAAGGTAAAGCCCTACAATCCAACAATCAGATGAGCCCCTGTGAACAGCACTTGGTGACAAGAAGAGTTTCCCTACCCACAGGGTTGGCATGTTTCTTTTGGAGCAGTCCTCAAAATCAAATCAAATCAAGTGCTCCCACAATTAGTCTCTTTGTAGACTTAAAGTCTGTTATTCCAGAATCTACTTGAAACATATGGTTAAATAAAATACTATATGCGACTATGGAATAACAAGATGAGAAACTCTTAACCTTGAACTCTCCAAAGTTCAGGAGGCCAGGCAGCTGGAAGGAGCCCCACTTGCTGAAGTTGATTCCCGAACGGAAGAAGTTGAGAGTAAAAGTGGCCGACATGGAACAGAAGAGCTAAAACATTAGAAAGACAAGGGAAAGGGGTTAATCACACTCATTGGTCAGTAAAGGTCAGTGTACAACAGAGAGATTGGATGCTGCACTGTGTCCTGGTCTACCTGGCTACATCTATAAAGAATAATAATAATAATAATGCATTGGATTTTATATAGCGCTTTTCAAGGCACCCAAAGCGCTTTACAATGACATTATTCATTCACGCTCACATTCACACACTGGTGGAGGCAAGCTACGGTTGTAGCCACAGCTGCCCTGGGGCAGACTGAAGAAGATAGATTATTGTTGCAAATGAAAAACTGACAGGATCAAATTTCATGTACTTTTATCCTCTTGGTGTACTTCTGATCCAAAGCAAACGTTAATCTGTTGTGTTGTGTTCTTTAGCTCAAAACCATCAACTATTTAGGTTTAAAGACGTTTTTGCACATTTTCAGAGTTCAATTTTACAATTGACTGACGAGCAAGTGAGGCTTGTTATCTTGTTATTTGATGGCAAATGAAGTTGGTAAAATAGAAATAGAAGAATAAAATGAATTTTTATTTTATAGCTTTTCACTGTAACTCCTAAATATGATATCCAAAGAGATATCAGTGCATCTTTGTCAAAGAAATTGTGGTGACATAACTGTATAGGGCAGGGGTCGGCAACCCGCGGCTCTGGAGCTGCATGCGGCTCTTTAGTCCTTATTTTGCGGCTCCGCGTGGTTTGGGAAAATAGAAGAAGTATTTCGCTGAAGTGTATTTTATTTGTGTTTAGTTCTTTTTTTTAACTTGTAGTTCTACATTGGAAAATTATTGTGATTTTGAGATATAAAAATAAAATTATATCTTATTATTTTTTTCATCGCTCAAAATAAGCGTCACACTCGCGGAAGCCGGTGTACCCGCCAAAACGCCGTGCATTTATCGAGACTTTCAGCCCCAGGTAGGCCAATTATGGATCTTTGGATCCACATTATGTCGGCAGCTGTTCTCCACCGTGAACTATGTTAAAAACAAACACGCTCACGCCTCACAGATGACAGCTTACAGTCCTGCGTAAAGAGGAAAGCCCTGATTTGCAGACGCTGTGCGCAGAGGTTCGGGACCAGAAGTCTCATTGTAAACAAATCACGGCAGACCCGACGATGTTTGCATGGACACGCTTTTCAGCATCTCTTTATTGACCCCTTTTCACACACGGTTGCTGTACGCATACAGCCGGCTGTAGCTTTTCAGCTCACAGCCCGACAACACAACAGCAGAGAGAGCACAGACTTTAAGGCGGCGAGGCGCGATTGCGGGTGCCGCTCAGGTGCGTCCGACTCCCCTGCGGCAGCACTGCAGACCACGCCCCGCCACACACATTAACAAGGTAAAATAGATATTTAGGCAGAATTTTGCAAATATCTTTTTTTTTTTTTTCAGCAGCATAGAGCTTTTTTTCCAATTACTTTTTAAAAGTCAGGTCAAGGTTCCAACAGCCCAAAGGCGATATCAGGGTGGCGGCTCATAACAGTTTTTGTTTGCTACATGGATCATTTTAGTTCAGCTGGGTGTCTGTCAACACACACACACACACACACACACACACACACATACAGACACACAGAAAAGTATAAATAAAAAAAACGCAGACAGAGATGAGACGCAGATCCTGTGTTTCATGGCTGCCCTCGCGAGTTAAAGAAAATCTGCAGTGTTTGTGTGTTTTCTAACTCAGGTGTCTCAGCTGAACAAAGAACGGCAGGGCGATTTAAAGAAATCCCCTGTCAGTGTCTTTCCTTTTGTTATATTTCTTTAAGAGTTTAAATTAAATAAAATGTAATTTTCTCTGTAGCACTTCATGGATTACATACGCAGCACACTTTAGTTTCTCTGTGGATTCTTTTAAAAAGCAGTGAAAAACTTTTCTGTTCAAACAAGCCTTTTGTTGATCTACGTATTTTATATTCTTTACACTATTTACATTTGATCTTTTACATTGTGTATAATGTCTATTGATTGTATTGTTTATTTTAATATTTGTGTACAGCACTTTGTGACTGCCTGTCTGTGAAAACTTTACTTACTTACTTTAGATGTTCACACAAAGCATAAAGATAAAAAACAATATATACAGTGTTATCTTCATTTTAGATGTCAAAAAGTATTTGTGGCTCCCAGTGTTTTCTTTTGCGTGGAAACCGGGTCCAAGTGGCTCTTTGGGTGTAAAAGGTTGCTGACCCCTGGTATAGGGTGACCTACCACTTTCCATGTGAGGGCTTGGTTCCAGAATGATGAGCCCTCCTCCAGACTGAAGAGGGTGCCACCGATTGGAGCACCAAAGGCAGCAGCTACTCCAGCAGCAGCACCAGCTGACACAAAGTCTCGCTTGTCCCTGAAGAACAGGTAAGAAAACTGTCAGTCACATGTCACAGTATTTATACTGCTAGGAGGCAATAACAGTGTTTGTGCCAAAAAAGTTGGAACATTGTGTAATCTACAAATTAAAACAAAATTCGGTGCTTTGGGGATTATTCAAACTCTTTGAACAACTAAAAATAGACTTTGAATAATAAAGAGAGAGAGAGCTGGTTGATATAATGGAGAGACTCTGTTGTACCAGAGTAGAGATCATCTTTAAGAGAGGACACATGAATAATGTTGTGGAGGTGAAGACAGTGTCATACAGGATCATGAGTCTGAAGCTGGAAATTAGGTGGAGGGTGGTTTTGAATGCTGTTTCATTTAGTGCCAAATCACCAAAACAGTTGCTTCAAGGCATTTTATAATGTACAGTAACGACACTATACTGCATTACCTTGGCCTCCAGTAACACTGTGAGGAACCTTGGAGTCATTTTTGACCAGGACATGTCCTTCAATGCACATATTAAACAAATATGTAAGACTGCTTTCTTCCATTTGTGCAACATCTCTAAAGTTAGAAATATCCTGTCTCAGAGTGACGCTGAAAAACTAGTTCATGCATTTATTACTTCCAGGCTGGACTACTGTAATTCTTTATTATCAGGATGTCCTAAAAACTCCCTGAAAAGCCTTCAGCTGATCCAAAATGCTGCAGCAAGAGTCCTGACAGGGACTAGAAAGAGAGAGCAGATTTCTCCTGTTTTGGCTTCCCTTCATTGGCTTCCTGTTAAATCCAGAATTCAAAATCCTGCTCCTCACATACAAGGTCTTAAATAATCAGGCCCCATCTTATCTTAATGACCTTGTAGTACCATATCACCCTATTAGAGCACTTCGCTCTCACACTGCAGGCCTACTTGTTGTTCCTAGAGTATTTAAAAGTAGAATGGGAGGCAGAGCCTTCAGTTTTCAGGCCCCTCTTCTGTGGAACCAGCTTCCAGTTTGGATTCAGGAGACAGACACTATCTCTACTTTCAAGATTAGGCTTCAAACTTTCCTTTTTGCTAAAGCATATAGTTAGGGCTGGACCAGGTGACCCTGAATCCTCCCTTAGTTATGCTGCAGTAGGTGTAGGCTGCCGGGGATTCCCATGATGCACTGGGTGTTTCTAATTCACTCACTATGTGTTAATAGACCTCTCTGCATTGAATCATATCTGTTATTAATCTCTGTCTCTCTTCCACAGCATGTCTTTATCCTGTCTTCCTTCTCTCACCCCAACCGGTCGCAGCAGATGGCCCCGCCCCTCCCTGAGCCTGGTTCTGCCGGAGGTTTCTTCCTGTTAAAAGAGAGTTTTTCCTTCCCACTGTCGCCAAAGTGCTTGCTCATAGGGGGTCATATGATTGTTGGGTTTTTCTCTGTATCTATTATTGTGCGATCTACTGTACAATATAAAGCGCCTTGAGGCGACTGCTGTTATGATTTAGCGCTATATAAATAAAATTGAATTGAATTGAATGGAATAATACCCCAACAATCAGAAGACCCCCTATGAGCAAGCACTTGGCCTCCTGTTAAGTTTTTACTTTTTAACAGGAAGAAACCTCCAGCAGAACCAGACTCAGGGAGGGGCAGCGACCGGTTGGGGGTGAAGGGAAGGAGACTGGGCAGAAGATGAGGAGCAGGAAAAGAGTTAAAGCTTAGTAATAAGTAATGATGACATGCAAAGTGGTTCATACACACACACAGAGTGAAAAGAGGTGAGTGAAGAAGTCAGAAGAGAAAGATGAGGAAGTATTCAAAGAAAATGTGGGCTAGCAGCCGGGAGCACGGGCGAGGTTAGGATGTGGATGTGAGGCTGGACGATAACGAAGGACAAAAGGACCTGTACTGATTGGCGACAAAGAGAAAATGAGCTAGAAAGGAAAGGATGAGCAGCAAGTTAGGGTGGTTAACAATAACAACTGAAATCTGCTAACAAGTGAAGAGAGTGTGTTGAGAAGATGGTAGGAGTGCTGTGAGGGGCTCAGGAATGAAGAGAGAGGACAGATGGAGCAAATTCAGTAAATCAGGAAGTGCAGAGGATTAGTAAGGAGGACAAGAGCGCAGCTGTGAATTCACACCACGCTCTGTATTAGAAATCATTCCTGTGTTTCATCTTATCCAGATTATTGTAATTCCCTGTTTTCTTTCCTCAACAGACTCTCCTTGAATGAAGTTGTGTTGGCCAGCCTCCTGTGACGATGCCCTCTGACCCCACTGCTCCACGCCTCCTGCAGCTGAGCCACAGACCACAATCTGCAAGTTCTTCATTTACGAGGCTTGTAAGTTCACTTATGTCACATCCTTGCAAAAGCAGTTATACTGGCTCCCAGTCAGCGTCAGGGTCCAGTTTAAGAGTCTATCTAACTTTGGGCAGTCGTGCAGCACAGATCAGTAAAGATTTACACCCGTGGATCCCCAGCAGGTCCCTGAGGTTTTCAGGATATCAGGGTCTGCTGTGCATCACACAGCACTGAGAACTAAAGGTGCTTTTGCCACAGTGTTTTTATTTACATTTACACCATATTCCAACTTTAGTTTGTTACTGTCACATACCTGTCGCTGCGGAAGTAGGGAAAGTCAAATTTGATCTTCCTGAAAGTAATGCTCTGAAACTGATGGAGAGAGAAAAGGTCTGATATCCACAAGCATGAAATACACTGACTGGTTAGTAAGACCAGAAAAATCACAAGAATAACACCAGTGCTACGTTTTAGTGTCCAAAATGTTCCACAAAACAGCAACAACAACTAGAACTAAGCAAACTAGAATAAGCTTTGGGGTACTTGAGGAAGGCCGGCTCCCACGATGGCTCCACTGTGGATCATTGGACCTTCCTTCCCCACAAAGAGACCTGAGTGAGCACACAGAGTCAGTCCATCAGCATTTTGACCTTCACAACTTACAAAATATTTTGTTTTGCTTTGTTTGTTTGTCTCTTTTTAGTGCTATGTTGTTGTACTTTTTCCAACATGTTCAAAATAAAGATTCAATCTATCAAATATTCCAATAAAGCGCTCGCTGTCAGAGTACAGGACTGCCTGTGGTGTCTACAGGTTACACAAGTAGATGCTTAACAAGTATCACCCAGGGAATACAGCAGGGCATCTGTGACGTCCATATTTTACACAACTTTCAGAAACAAGCCCAAAAACATGAAAACTCTACACAGAGTCTGCCCTGTGAAACATGTTACCCTCCAGGAAGGAAACAACAGCAGTAACCAGGGAGGAGGAGGAGGAGATTGTATGCGTTTGTCCACCTTGCCTTGTTGATAATATTATTATTGGGTACAGTAAATGTCAGGAAGTCAAACCCAGTTTACCTCCAGCTACACTGAACAGGACTCCAGCAGCCTTGCAGAGAAACGTTCGGAGTCGAACAATTCCAGGAATCTTCACTCCGTTCAAGTAACTTTTGATTTCTGGAATCCCTGATCCTGCAGCCACAGGCTGAAAACATGATACTGCAGGTCAGTGCGTAGTCTAGTATCACAAACATATCACAATGAAACAACATGCGTAGGGTGGCTGTAGCTCAGGAGGTAGAGCAGGTCACCTACTGATCGGAAGGTTGGTGGTTCGATCCCTGGCTCCCCCAGTCTGCATGTCAAGTATCCTTGGGCAAGATACTAACCCCAACTTGCTCTCCGATGCATCCATCGGAGTATGAATGTGTGTGAATGTACTTAGTAAGCACTACATGTAGATAAAGTGCTTGTGAGAATGGGTGTGATCGGGTGAATGAGGCATGTTGTATAGAGCGCTTTGAGTACTCCGTGAGAGTAGAAAAGCGCTATATAAGAATCAGTCCATTTACCATGCTACAACCAGTTAACATCACATTTTCAAACTTTGACATTTTGCAAAACAGCAAAGACAAAGATGCAGGTAGAGAGGTCTCAAATGTAGGGACTGCAGAATTTGCACACTTTAATTGTTAAAGCAGGAGTTCTTTCCTGAAGCAGACATCAAATAAACACGTTCAGGTTTGTCAGCTGCAGTTGAGATGCTTACCTCGATGAGGACGAGTACACTGGCAATGAAGACAAAGGTCATGTTGAACGCCAGGAGCTCCAGCAGGGACAAAGACAGACAGCCTTTGTCACTGCACTTCTCTATAGCTGGAGGCTTCAGTTAAAGTAGAATCACCACCATCAACAAACAAAGTGTAGTTACACACAATAACACTGCTGCTCTCAGAGTTGGTCAGCATTCTGATAGACTACAAGACTCACAAACACTCCTCCGTAGTCTATCATGGAAAGACATCAAAGAAACTCCTCATATGATCTTTAGATGGAGCATCAGGATGAACCAGCATCTGCATCACATGAACGCACCCTGAATCCTTTCTAGAGTAAAAAGATAGACCTGACATTCGTTTGCTCCAACTCTGGACAATGTTCAAACAAACAGAAAAGAAAAAAGGGATGAAAATGTGTACCAGCTGTCAGCAATCTCTAAAGAAATAATGCAATATTTTTGTTAAACACTGCACATGAATTGCACTTTGTTTGCTTCATTTCAAATTTATAAACGCTCTCTTTCTGTGTGAGGATCTTCTAATACAGCGGTCCCCAACCTTTTTTGTGCCACAGACCGGTTTAATGTCCGTGAATATTTTCACAGGCCGGCCATTAATGTGTGGCGGATAGATACAACAAAGTAAAACGATACGACCGAGACAAAAACTGTGGTATTTTGTAAATATAATAATAAACGTGAATTCACTGTGTAATTGTGCAACTTTATTAGTAGCGTCCTCCTGAAATGCACCAACAACACTGAGAGTAGCATCCTCCTCTCTGCCCCTTAATACTCTCTGGTCGCTATGGTAACGTGTAAATATTTCTTTCAAAATAAGACACACAACAACAACACGGGAAAAGACCGAGTTAACAATAAAAACCCTGAAAACCATACATTTCACACCCGAGCCTCGACTCTCGCGGCCCGGTGCCAAATGACCGGTCCGTGGCCCGGGGGTTGGGGACCGCTGTTCTACGGCACAGAATTTCTGCCCAATATTGAGCTGCTTTGGTATCTGCCCGTCCTCCACGTGCAGAGCCATCTTAAAGGATACAATCACCAACCACAGTAAACTTTAGTTTGTTGAAGAGGCGTACGAAAAAATCCACAAACAGGCCCAGCTGAAAGAGAGCAACGTTTCTTATTGAGCAGCTGAAATCCAGCAAAACGAAAAGAAGACCCAGAATGCACCTTACCAGGCCCACTGTGACCCCGATCACAAACACCATCATCCAATGCACCGCCTCATATTTTTTGGCTTTCTGTTGGCAGACAAGAAAATAAAAATCATTTCACATATAACATAAAATATATAAGAGACGATGACAATGACGTAGCTCTAGAATGTTTGCAGGGCAGTCGCATCAATATCTCTGTTACTGGATAAATGGAAATGTAGATGCTGACAAATAATTCACAGTAATGTTTCAGAGTCTTCATTGACATGAAGTTCCTGTGTCCATCTGTAGCAGTACCGTCTGACAGTATCCTAACTGCCCTGCTGCTTTCATCCCTGACCTCCTCCCCGCTGCTGTTCTCTGCTGTGTTTCCTAATTCCTGGAACACTGTTATTATCACTGCAGTGACCGTCACGTGTTACAGAAACTTTGATTAAATGGAGGCTAAAAGATCGTGATGCTGTCTAAGTTTAAACCCATCAATGATCCACATGACTTCTAGATTCAAATTGCTGTTACAGTCATATTTCTTTGGATTTTGCAGATCTGCCCCAAAAAAGTGGACAGATCCCACGTGACCTGTTTTAATATAACACAGCATAGAAAACGTTTCCTTAATCTACTGTACTACAAATGGATTCATTTGATTATGAATCATTCACAACTTTTAAATAGGAAACACTTTTAAAAACGACATTTGTTTAAATAAATATTTAAATATGTGAGCTAGCTCAATGTTTATAATAGAGTGGTTTCTGTGTGTTTCTGTGCACTCAACAAATCAAATATGAAAAGCTGATTAGTAACATTGATCAAGATTAAAAATGCAGAGCTTTGTGGAACATTTACTTTAATACAGATCACACCCAGTTTAATAAATCAGCTCTTGCCACAAGTCCTACTATCAGTGGTCTCATCATGTGATGTAAAACAATAAACATGCATTGGTGACAGCGTTGCTGGTTTGATAAGGTACAGCCTTTGCACAGGCATCATCCACATCGGAGCAAATGACACATTTAACCTGTCTTACCTTGTTGTCCATCTCCTCCAGGACCTCCACATAAGGCTCACTGATGCAGCGGTCATAATCCAAGCTCTGTGGACACAAAACACTGTGAGACTATTTCCTGCCTCGCACATCGATTGTGTCCAGTACTGAAAAAAAATATCTGCTCTGGCATTTCTGGTCCAGGCAGCCCACCGTGATCACTCTAAACATAAAATAATATCTCTTTGAAGCATTTCTCCAACATGCTTCACAGTCGCACCTCATAGTCTTTCCTGGGTAGAATCTGTTCCTCGTCTGGGATTTCCCCAAGGATTGTCTTAGGGAACAAACAAACACACAAACAAACAAATAACAATAAGAATTATGTGTGTGTATGCATGTACATATACACACAAGAATAATTGGCCACAAATTAAGTTTCTTACTAAAACTTCAGCTAAATGTGTGTGCCTGCATGTTGGAAAAAAAATAATAACTAGGAAATAAACAAAGACACGAGTGTGGAATTAGCACTCGACTCCTGCACCACCATCCAAAGCATCCAACACTGGACACACTTAGGTCCTGTAGGAAGTGCTGCTTGGTTTAAAACCAGCGAGAAGCAACAGTTTGTTCACAGATTCTTAGATATGGAATATGTTTTATATGTGCAACACGTGAAGCTGTGCCTCACTGAAACCACAAAATGAAGACATAAGCGCCACTGTTGCTGAAATTTTCATATATTAGGCTGTCAATACAGAAAATCTATAAAAGTTGTTATATTTGGTTGTAATCTGATCTAAATCTGATTTACACTGTGGAACTAGAACAGTTACAACTGGAAGGTAATTGTCTCCACAGTAGGCCTCCTAACCACAGCAGAGTAAATTCCATTTACAAACTACAGCGATTAGTAACCTTTACTTTTTAAATGTATCCAGTTTAGAGTTTCAGAGCTTTCATGTGAAGCGCTCCCGTTAGAATTACACAGCATTACTTTAGAGCAGCGTTTAAATAAATGCACAAACTCCAGGTAAGATGTTTAACTAACGCAAATAAAGCCGGGCTATGTCCAGCTGCCTTCGCAGTATACCTCTCAGAGGTCCTGTAAGACTTTGCTTGGTGTAATCACAACATTCAAAATGTGGGGAAATAAATAGAAATGAAGGCCATTTTCCACGCGAGAAAATACGCCGCATTGCACAATAGCTCCCCACACCCACTGAAACATTAAAACCATATGAAATGAGGCAGATTAAATTCATTAACAGAAGAAGATTGCTTAATCTGAAGAAATTATAAATGGAGTTTGGTCACAAGAAAAAACGGCAAGCTCTCTCTTCTGTGAGCAGCAATATTACAGCTGACTTAACGACTATACATTCATAATGTCTATTAATAAGTATTCCTCGCTTTCCTGCAAAAGAACCAAGACAAGACAACATAGTGAGCAGCAGGGTGGAGCAGCTCAGCCAGAATAAAGCGCTTAGAATAGCTCAGGGGGAATCCTAAGAACCGCAAAGTGAGCAGAACATAAGCAGGTGATGCTCGCTGTGCTTGTTATCACGTCTTTTTTTACCAGCTCTTCTGGGGTCCGTGTCTCTCCCTCTCTACAACAACACTGGCAACAAAAACATCTTCCACAGCACGCCATCTTCGTTGTTGTGTCATGCTGTCTTCAGGGGCTGTCAAAAAAAGTAAAGATTGTTTTAAACCACTTTAAAAATACAATAGAATAAACAATATAAAACAAAGAACTGAAAAAATAACCGGACATATCTGAATATAGCTGAATTCTAATGTTTTACATTTTTAAAACGTATTCATAACAAATAATGTTCCACGTAAGTTTGAAATGCGGATTTCTTATGACAAGTAAACGCAACAACGCGAGTCTCGCGTGAGGACAAGGTTGCGTTTGCTTGCCGTAGAAAATTAGAAAAGTGACAGTTCTTCCAGAGTACCAACTTTGGATATCTGATGTCTCTGCTCTGTAACAGACAGTACACAGAACTGGTGATACTGAATATGAAAGTTTTGCGACTGTCCCTCTGTGGTAGCCGTGTGATGGATTTGCCACAGACTTCAGACTCCAACAGCACAGATTTAAACTAAACACTGCCGCTTGATCGGCTCGCTTTAAAAGTATCTTGGTTCCCTGCTGTGGCTCTCCTGCAGGCACTGACGTGACTCTAATATAAAATGACGTCATCTGCTGTTACTAACACAACAGCGGGAGCCTCTTTAAAAACTCCCGCTCGGGTTTAAGAAGAGGCGCAGACACGGATACTATTCGGGAGGAGAATATTCCAATGAAACACACAGAGACGATTTATAAGATTATTAACGGCAGAACCTGGAAAAAGCACACACACATTTGTTTGTTCGTATTAGAGATGGCACGATACCACTTTTTTATGTCCGATACCGATACCGATATCATAAATCTGAATATCTGCCGATACCGATATGAATCCGATATAGTGTGTTTTTTAATCAATAAAACTGTTTTTTAATATCTTGCTGCATTTTGTATAAGTTCATACTCAAGTTTAAATAAACAACAACACTAAAGCTATTCTGTTATACCTGTATGTAAAAAATACACTGCACCCAAAATATTTCATAGTTCAGCAACACTGATCAATCTAATAAACTTAAACCTGCTCCATCCTCCCTATTCTGGTATTTTAAAGAGTACTTAGCAGAAATATTAAGCAACCTAACTAATAGGGTTGCAAACTCCCAGCAAAAAAAAAAAATAGGGAACCACCCCCCACCCTCCACCTCATGATGCTTAATCGATGTAATCAACTTTAATTTGATGCAGGGTGAAAAAAAAATGCACAGAAATAAATTATTTTTCAAGAATAATTAAATAGATTCAACATCTTTCTTCAACAGAATTGCAGACTGCACAGATGGTACCTTCCCAAAGGAAAAAGTACTATAGCTTACTAGGGTATATTAGACTTAACAGTTACTATATACAGTAATGGACTTCTATATATTTTACATCAGATTAAAACTTTGGGTGTAAGATTCAGATAATTATTTATTAAAAGCTAGACATTTTAAATGAGAATAAGAAAGAAAAGTATGTCTTTGTGCCCCCTTTTCCCTGTTCATGCCCTATCGGCCCCCCTGGCTACACTTTGCTAGATCCGCCCCTGCACAGTTACCAGCTGTCAGCTACGTAGAAAAGGATCCTGGTGTAGAAAGTAATATTAAATACATTCTAACAACAGCTTATCAAGCTTAAACGTGCTGCTGTTGTTCAGCCGCTGGTTTCCTCTTTCTGGTGCAAAGTGGGCCAAAAACAAAGAAGAGAGACGGACTCACGACAGAAAAGCCGATCAGCTGATCATTGATCAGTTTCATGATTGAAGTAGCAGCAGGAGAGGGAGAGAGAGAGGCAGTCGCTCCATATATCGGTTGTTAAGCTTAACGTGGGAACGCTTTACAAACATTCAGAGATGAACTTACACACTTGCTTTACTTCTCTCTGGGATAACTTCCTCGGAGATGAAATGCTGGTTTGGTAGCAAGGCTACAAATACACACAGCTGCTCTATCACGTGAGGCATACTGCTCCGACTGCTACGGTTATGAGCCGAGTTATGCCGTGTCGCAAGTTTTGTGAGGTGCTTTTTTGATACTTAATGGATCGGATTACATTTTTTATTTCTGGCCGATATCCGATCCAGTAATTTGGGTCAGTATCGGACCGATACCGATACGTAATATCGGATCGGTCCATCTCTAGTTTGTATGTGTCCATTAAGCGCCACTTTAGATGTGTGTGGGGGGGGCTGCTGCATCCTGGACAGCAGTATCAGCAACATCCAGTAGCCAGGCCTGATAGGGTGAGCTACATCAGCCAGTCCCAACGGCACTGTGGGGACGTTAACGTGGTAGGAAAAGGAGATTCAAGGATAACAGTAAAGGGTCACGGCCGCTCGTGTTGTATTGACGTCCAGCAGGAGGAAGTATGTTTCAGATTCTTGTGGCGTCTCTGCAGGAGGCGACTTCACAATAATGTCGTTTCTCAGCACACAGCGATTATGAGCTTCTCTGTGTCTGAGCCTACATGCCACAGAGGATGATGTGACAGGGCCATAAATAACACGCGCATTTAACCTTCCTGTCGTGTTCGGGTCAAATCTGACCATTTACAAATGAAAAAACTCATAAATATTGTGTTTTACATCCAATTGTCTCGAGTCCTTATGACATCCTCCACACTATGCACTTGAACATATAAAAGTCATGAGCACCTCTTTCGTTGAATTTTGAGTGTTTTAATCAACTTTGTTACATCTGTGGTGTTCCCGGTCAAAGGTGACCGCCATAGCAAATGAATGGGAATCCACCCCCCACCCCACCCCCTTTGGCCTCTGACCCCCTGAATGAGCCACTGAATGACAAAATGAAAGACCCACTTTTACGACCTACTGAACAACCCACTGAATGTCCCACTGAATGACCACTGAACGACCCACTGACCCACCCACTGAACTGAATTTGGTGGTGAAAAATGTTTCTTATGTTAATTTAAGAGCTGTTAAAACTGACCAGTTAATTTTGACCCGGAACAGTAAAGTAAGGGGGCGGGGGTGAACACAACCGGAGGGTTAAACACGTAGGACTGAGGGCTCGGGATAGGAAATGATGTTTGGTGTGCTTCCACATAGCCCATAGGTCAGGTGTCACACAATCTGGTTTATGCAGTGGGATCATTTGTAATAATGCACCTGTCCTCTGGGTAAATCCTCCACTCCACCCGTGTCTCACTCAGTCCTAACAGACGAGCTGGCCCTTACTGATTCTTCCTCAGCCTCTTTTCCTTAGCTGCCTGTGGAGACAACGTTAGAGAGGCAAGGCTGAGATTGTTTGGAGACGTGCAGAGAGGATACGTGAAAGCTGCTGAATACGGAGCTGCCAGGCAGGAGGAACAGAGGAAGACCTCTGAAAGTTTGGATGTAGTGAAGGAGGACATGCGGAGAATTTGTGCGTCAGAGGAGGAGGATGGGATCAGCCGAAAGGAGGCAGCAGAATCTGGAGAGATCAACATAAAGCTGATAATTACACGAAAACCCAAATCATGTAGCAGAGAAGAGCGGATTGTGTTGGAGACCATTTGGAGAATGAGCACTAAGAACAGAAGGGGGCAGTATTGCAACTGTAAAGGATGCAAACGGTTGGAAAACTCTAAAGAGGAAGCAGTTTAGCGTAAAGCTCGCTGCAGCTGTAGCAGTGCTTATTTTTGTGGCTGTGGACGAATGGGAGCTCAGGGGCGTAAAGGCAACAGGACCGAGGAGGTGGTATAAACTATCTGCACATTGCACCAGTGTAAATCAGTCCAGCACGATGGCGTTAGGCGCACTCGGTTGACTCGGTGTATCGATTCTGCGTTTACGTGTGACTGCAGATCGAGCACGTGCTGAGCCCGAACAGCTAGCTTACCAGCGCGTGCGCGTAAGAGATATAACGAGCCGCTCGCGTCGCTGTTAGGTAACCGACGTTATCACAGGCGTCGGTCACCATCAGTCAGGCCATATTTAACCCTTGACGTAAAGGGTCAGAGGTAGGATGTAGCGTGTGTGAGTGCCGTGCTGCCTGCTGTAGTGGTAAGTCCGAAACAGCTGTTATATCCGGGATGTGGAAAAGTTTCGTGGAGAACATTTAGCTAAAGTTGTGGTTTAACACGTTTTCTCATGCAGACAACATTAAATCTGAACACACCGCTGTATCTGTTCTTCTTCCCAGTGTAAGTTACAGTCATGGTGAACCAGGTTCAGCGAGGGGATGGCACCTGCCAGTGCAAGAGCGACTCCAGCGGCGCCAGCAACAGCGGCGGGGACAGCTCCAAGGAGAGCTCCCGGTGCTCCACGCCGGTGCTGGATGCGTACCGGTCGGACAGATTGCGGGACAAGATGCGCAGAAGGATGGAGTCCGGAGACCGGTGGTTCTCGTTGGAGTTCTTTCCTCCACGCACAGCCAGTGGGGCTGTCAACCTCATATCACGGTATGTGAACGGCATTCATACATTTAACACAAAAACCAGGATGGATTTTAACATTGGCAAAAGTTGTTCTTGTAACTCAAAAAAGGAGGGGGAAAGGCTAGTGTGTGCATGTTCCCAATCCCAAGCTCAGATACATGGGGAGGGTCGTTTCAGGAAGGCCACCAGGAGTCGGGTCTTTATCAAACATCAAGAACGAGACCTCCCTGTAAGGCACATGTGTCAAACCCAAGGCCCGCGGGCCACATCCGACCCGTGTACATTTATATCCAGCCCGTGAGATCATTTTATATAGATTTTTTTATTACTGTTATGCCTGACCCAGCGATATGAGGCGCTAATAACACAAACAACAGATCCCATAATGCAGCGCTGCAGCCTCCTTGCTGAACGCTAGGCTACCTGGGAACATTCCCGCGTCAATCAAGTCAAACTTCTGTTATTGCGAAGCTAGCCGCTCACAATGGCAAAGAGAAAAGTTGATTCTGAAAACAGAGATTTCAGCACTGGTGGGAGACTGAATATATGTTTACAGACATTGCTGGTAAACAGTTTACCACCAGTTTACATTGCTGGTTAATTGGTAAATCACAGTGAAGTGAAGCTGTTGTTAAAGCAAATTTCATTGTAGCAGAGGAGCCAAATCAGGCCGGTACCACTCTGAAGAGCTGCATGATGAAGCTGTGCGACGTCTTGTGTCCAGACAAAATGCAGATTTTGGCAAATGTGAGTCTGAGGAGAAATACGATTGCTGATCGGGTTTGTGAGATGGCCACTGATTTAAGAACACAGTTGTGTGAAAGAAGCAAAAACTTCATTGCATACTCTCTTACTGTGGATGAAAGTACAGACATGATGGACATTGCACAGCTGGCCATCTTCATCCGTGGAGAGGAAATATTGAACATTAAATCGATGCACGGGACAACGACAGGAAAAGACATTTTTGAAAACGTATGTCAAAGTGTAACCGACATGAAACTGCCCTGGGACAAACTGTTGGACTTACAACAGATGGAGCGCCGGTGTTGTGCGGTGAACAAAGCGGACTAGTCAGCAGGATGCGAGTAAAGATGCAGGAGGAGAACTGTACCGGTGAGTTAACAGCTTATCACTGCATCATACACCAGGAAACGCTGTGTGGTAAAGTCCTAAAAATGGAGCATGTAATGATCACCGTAACGCAAACCGTACATTTTATCTGAGCTAAAAGCTTAAATCACCGTCAGTTTCAGTCTTTTATGTTGGAAATAGGTTCAGAGTTTGCCGCCTTATCATACAGAGGTCCGTTGGCTGAGTTGGGATAAAAATTCTCAATCGAGTTTTTGAGCTCAGCAAGGAAATCTGTCAGTTCATGGACATGTATGATGCGGTGAAGGCATTTCAAGTGAAGCTGTCACAAATGCACTAGTGCAACCTGCCTCACTTTCCCTGTTGCCAAGTAATGTTGAACCAAGTCGGCGGACTTTGCTGATAAACTGAGCGCACTGAGTTCGCGGCGCTTTGGTGACTTTGAAGCACAAAAAGAGAATTTCAAGCTGCTTCGCAACCCAAACTGCACCTGTGCAGATTCAGATGGAGCTGCAGTGTAATGGTACACTCGAGGCAAAGTACGACACTGAATGGCCCGCACAGTTTATTAGTTCCATTCCTGAAGCAATGCTCCGCCTACATGCGGCTCCAACCTTGTGTTTGCTTTCATTTATTTTTTCTGGGGTTTTTGGCAGCATGTTCATATTTCTAACTTGCATAATTTTGACAGGATATATTTTTATGAAGAGCAAAATATTTAAAGTTAAAGTTTATTTTTTTTAAGTTTTATTTAATCTGGAATAATATTCCTGTCTGTTTTTATTCATATTTATGTTTAAAAAACATTGTTGTAGTGTGTTCAATAAATGTTTATCTTGTTTGGCCTGCGACCTAAAGTGTGCCTTCAGTTTTGGCCCCCTGTGCAATTGAGTTTGACACCCCTGCTGTAAGGGGTTAACAGCGACCCCTGCTGGGGCTGTTGGTGGGTGCGAATGGGAACTGAAGAGGGAGAAAGAAAGGCAGGAGTGTGATAGTAGGGCTATGTATAGCAACAGGAGAGATGATAGTGTGTGGGGGGGGGACCGAGTCTTCGCAGTAACATATCCATAAAAGTCATGATGGCGTTATGTCCTACTCTTTTTTTTTTTTTTTTTTTTATTCATGTTTTGAGCCACAGGCAGCATCCACTGCCTCAGGATGTTTATTCTAATGCTTATAAAATTGTCAGATTTCACAAATGGGACCTTTTCACGCGTTCTTTCATTTAATCACAGAAATCGTTTCTATGAGCAAACAGCAGAAGGTTACAATTTGACAGCTGTTCTGTTATGAAGTATGTGATCACTCTGAGATGTATCCAGGGAACTCTGAGACCCAAAACACAGTGTGCTTCACTGTCTGGAGCACATCCCAGTTCTTGGTAGAAGAATAAACCAGACCAACACATAGGGCTGTTCGATATAACGATATATATCAGATGACGATATAAAAACGTCTATCGTTTCATTTTACGCTATCGTTTGTTTCGTGGTGTCGCAAAATAAACTGTTTACGGCAATATTTTTTCATTATTTTGATGCTCACTGTAGTGGCTATATTAATTTCCTAAAGTTCTCTCTTTCTCTTATATTTAATATAACCACACTACGGACGGACAAGCGCACGACAACGTTGCGGTTAGCAACAACGACGGTAACACCATCGCGTGTCCGCTTGTTTATTTTCCACATAAACCTTTCACAATAAAGCTCAAGATCCTGTTGAGACTTTTCAAAATAAACTGAATCACGTGAAAGATGCAGAGTATTAACGGATGAGAAGCAAAAAAGAGTCGCCAGGTGCTAAAAAATAAACCTTAGACTCAAACGTTAGAACAGGCTTTTCCCCGCAGCACGCTGTGTAATAAATACTCACAAAGAAAACGGCGGCCGTTACAACCTATGTCTAAAAATGTATCGTTTCATGCATCTGTTAAAACACTGGACTCCAGCTACATGACGCGCAGCTGGAAACACTTCCCGCAAGTCGAGCTGCCCGAGATTCACAGAATTTACAGAAAATGTTACATTTTTGTGATTTATATCGTTATTGGGACGATAGAATTCTTATGACCAAAATCTCATATCCCGATATATCGCACAGCCCTACCAACACAGACTAATGAACAATCCACCAAATAAGTACAAACATCGGGATGAATTTTCCACAGCAGACTTCCTCAAATGTGTGACAATAAAAGCGTCATGAAGCATAAAACTGTACACACTATGCTCTTATCTGCCAACTGAAAACACCTGACTGAGCCCATCTGGGAAAACCTGTCCCTGTTTGGCTCCCAGCTCTCGAGTCCAGATTGTGGTTGTTACGTATGTGTCCCTGTTTACTACCTCACTCCCATCCCTGGTTTGAGTGTACCTTTGTGTTTTTTCTACAGGTTTGACCGTATGGGCTCTGGTGGGCCCCTGTTCATCGACATTACCTGGCACCCAGCAGGCGACCCGGGTTCAGACAAGGAAACTTCATCTATGATGATTGCTAGCACAGCTGTCAACTATTGTGGCCTGGAGAGCATCCTCCACCTGACCTGCTGCAATCAAAGCAAAGAGAAAATCACTGGCTACTTGGCCAAAGCAAAGCACCTGGGCCTGAAGAACATCATGGCACTAAGAGGAGGTAATGCTGATGGTAGCCATACCAGCACTTTTCTGTTTGACATTTATGCTCCAACGGAGAGCAGCTAGGGGTTAGTATGAGCCGGGGATCAAACCATCAACCTTTCAGTCAGTAGATGATCCGCTGCACTTCCTGAGCGGCAGCAGCCATAAAGGCTGATGGGGCATTGTCATCCTGTGAATGCGATAACTGGAGAACAAGAGGATGTAGGATTTAGAGAAGTGTACCAATGTCTGTTGCAGTATTTTTTTTTTTCATGTCTTTACACATCAGCATTCCAACAACACTCATCCTCTTAAATTAATCATTAATGGGATCGTACATTTTTCTGTACAGCCTGTGATGTACTAAATCTCTCAGGACATACCATTTATTTAAAAAAAAAAAAAAAAAAAACTCCTAATAAACTGCAAATTTAAAACCTAATGGAGATATCCTGCTGCACCGTTTGTTACTCTGAAATATTCCAGATCACGTTCAGAGACGAGAATTAGAAACACAATGTTAGACCTTACTTTGGTCTTACTGCCTCTCATAGTCTGCACCACCTGCATGTAATGGAATGTAATATAAAATAACATATTTATCCCAGATTTGTCAAAACCTTTTGGTGCAGCAGGAACATATTAAAGAATCATGACAAATGGCTGATAGAGTCGAATAGCATGTAGGTCAATGACTATATGAGCAAGCAAAATATTTGAAAATCAACAAGCAGCATGATTTTGAATGGCTTAATAAATGTAGTAAAGACAAATGTCAGGTGACGTGAAGTTGCTCCGTGTGTTCTCCACACTGGCGTGGGTTACAATGAACTGTTAACACAGCGCTGCATGCATGAGCAGTGCTGTTGATGTCCTGTTTGTAATGTTCTGTGACACTTTGTTAAAATCATCAGTCACAACCATAAAAGCACTTAAATGCTACGTTAGCAGGTATGCTACATGCAGCGAGATATCACATGCTACATCTGAATCAGCTGATGGCTGAATGTCAACGACCTCATTGCTGACGCATTCCCACTGCTAATGCTTCCCTATCTGTGGAGACGTTCCTTCACCGTAACGCGCCCTGGATTTGACTGCACTTTCCCCAATTCATACAAACTCATGGATCTCCCTGTTTGTTTTAATCGGCGCTCGAAGCTCGTCCAGTTTGTTGTACAAGGATGTGACCTGTCCCATCCAGCTGTGCGCGTTTTTAAACCTTAGGCGTGTGCCAAATATCTTCACAGACCCAGTTGGAGAAGATTGGGAGGAAGAGGAGGACGGTTTCAACTATGCCATCGACCTTGTCAAACATATCCGCTCAGAGTTCGATGACTACTTTGACATCTGCGTCGCTGGTATGTTCTCACCGTCGGGGTCAGCAGGATGCAGTTTGAGTGGACCGTCACTCATTTAAATGTGTGTGTCCAGGCTACCCCACAGGCCACCCTGAAGCAGAGAGCTATGAAGCTGATCTCAGGCACCTGAAGGAGAAGGTGGATGCTGGAGCAGACTTTGTCATCACCCAGCTGTTCTTCAGACCCGACACTTTCCTCAAGTTCCTGGATGATTGCAGAGCCATTGGCATCACATGTCCCATCTTACCAGGAATCTTCCCCATTCAGGTAACTAAGTTCTTCTAGGAACAGGAATCCTCTTATCTTTATCTTCAAAGCAATTCCACCCAGTCCTCCTCTTTGAAGTGATAGTGTTGTGTTCTGTTACTCTTTAGACTCCCTGTGATAGTGCTTTCCTCTTTCGTCATCTGAACCATGGAGCAGTCAAAGTGTAGCTGGTTGCACTGATACTAAAGAGTGTTAAATGTACTCATCATGGTCCAGATTTCTCTTTGTTGCCATTGTTTTTACAGCTTGGAACATGTGACCGGCTGCTTAAAAACAAGGAGCCCAAACATACAATTTAAAATTAGCTGTCTGTTTATAGATAGCACTGGTTCATGTCTTTAGGTTGGGTACTTTTATGCTTGAACGATTCATAGACCAGTGTCAAGTGTCAACAAACCAAAACAAAAATTCCCCTAAAAACAGCAAATGTCAACCAGTGTCAGAGAGAACCTGGAGAAACAAACTATAAATTAATGAGCGGTGTCTGCTGTTTTCCCTTTGCAGTGAAGTCAGTAAAAATAGAAAATCATACAAATATCAGTGTAATCCATTCCATGTTTTTCTACTGTAGAAGGTGCAGAGTAGGAGACATGAACCTCTCCACACAGGGAACGATGGCTCGAGGGAGTAATAAACAGACACTGTAGCATTAGCAGTCTCACAGTGACAACAGGGCGACCTGACCACACTTAAAGTGGCTTGCAAAAGTATTCGGCCCCCTTGAACTTTCCCACATTTTGTCACATTACAGCCACAAACATGAATCAATGTTATTGGAATTCCAGGTCAAAGACCAATACAAAGTGGTGCACACGTGAGAAGTGGAACCAAAATCATACATGATTCCAAACATTTTTTACAAATAAATAACTGCAAAGTGGGGTGTGCGTAATTATTCAGCCCCCTGAGTCAATACTTTGTAGAACCACCTTTTGCTGCAGTTCCAGCTGCCAGTCTTTTAGGGTATGTCTCTACCAGCTTTGCACATCTACAGACTGAAATCCTTGCCCATTCTTCTTTGCAAAACAGCTCCAGCTCAGTCAGATTAGATGGACAGCATTTGTGAACAGCAGTTTTCAGATCTTGCCACAGATTCTTGATTGGATTTAGATCTGGACTTTGACTGGGCCATTCTAACACATGGATATGTTTTGTTTTAAACCATTCCATTGTTGCCCTGGCTTTATGTTTAGGGTCGTTGTCCTGCTGGAAGGTGAACCTCCGCCCCAGTCTCAAGTCTTTTGCAGACTCCAAGAGGTTTTCTTCCAAGATTGCCCTGTATTTGGCTCCATCCATCTTCCCATCAACTCTGACCAGCTTCCCTGTCCCTGCTGAAGAGAAGCACCCCCAGAGCATGATGCTGCCACCACCATATGTGACAGTGGGGATGGTGTGTTCAGACTGATGTGCAGTGTTAGTTTTCCGCCACACATAGCGTTTTGCATTTTGGTCTCATCTGACCAGAGCACCTTCTTCCACATGTTTGCTGTGTCTCCCACATGGCTTGTGGCAAACTGCAAACGGGACTTCTTATGGTTTTCTGTTAACAATGGCTTTCTTCTTGCCACTCTTCCATAAAGGCCAACTTTGTGCAGTGCACGACTAATAGTTGTCCTATGTACAGATTCCCCCACCTGAGCTGTAGATCTCTGCAGCTCGTCCAGAGTCACCATGGGCCTCTTGGCTGCATTTCTGATCAGCGCTCTCCTTGTTCGGCCTGTGAGTTTAGGTGGACGGCCTTGTCTTGGTAGGTTTACAGTTGTGCCATACTCCTTCCATTTCTGAATGATGGCTTGAACAGTGCTCCGTGGGATGTTCAAGGCTTGGGAAATCTTTTTGTAGCCTAAGCCTGCTTTAAATTTCTCAATAACTTTATCCCTGACCTGTCTGCTGTGTTCTTTGGACTTCATGGTGTTGTTGCTCCCAATATTCTCTTAGACAACCTCTGAGGCCGTCACAGGGCAGCTGTATTTGTACTGACATTAGATTACACACAGGTGCACTCTATTTAGTCATTAGCACTCATCAGGCAATGTCTATGGGCAACTGGCTGCACTCAGACCAAAGGGGCTGAATAATTACGCACACCCCACTTTGCAGTTATTTATTTGTAAAAAATGTTTGGAATCATGTATGATTTTCGTTCCACTTCTCACGTGTGCACCACTTTGTATTGGTCTTTCACCTGGAATTCCAATAACATTGATTCATGTTTGTGGCTGTAATGTGATAAAATGTGGGAAAGTTCAAGGGGGCCGAATACTTTTCAAGCCACTGCTGGATAACAGTACGCTCTGTTCGAGCTGCACAGGAGTGGGTCTCAGCTTTTGTGTGTTCATGTTTTTCAGGGTTACCAGTCTCTGCGTCAGCTTGTCAAGCTCTCCAAGCTTGAGGTCCCAGAGGAGATCACCCAAGTCATCGAGCCTATCAAAGACAACGATGCTGCTATCCGTAATTATGGGATACAGCAAGCAGTGGAGATGTGCCGTGTGCTGCTGGACAGCGGCAAGGTGCCAGGTGTCCACTTTTACACGTTGAACCGTGAAGTTGCAACCATGGAGGTGCTTCGACAGCTGGGCCTGTGGATAGAAGACCCCAGGTCAGTAAATCAAACATCAATGCTTTCAGCAAACGTGAGATTCAGTCGAGTTCAATGAGAAAATGTAGTTTCCCCTTTAAACAACAATCTCCACACAACCACACAGTTTTCTTAATGTGACCCTAATACTCTGTCACAGAAACAGTGTGGAGTGTTCCATTTGAAGTTCGAAGTGGGAATTTCAGATTTCCCAGTTGGAATTGTCAACTGGAAGGTCTCCTTAAGTCAGACTTCCAACTGAAAACGTTGGAGAAGTCTCACCACCTGACTCACCATCCAAAATGGCTGCAGTGCTCATAAACACTAGTCAGACTTGGTGTCTGTACAACCGTGTGTGTTTGACTGGCTAAATAAACCATCAGCAGTGCCCTGAGCAGGCTCTGCCCATCACTGTGCTGCTGTGTAAGGGCATAAACCAAGCACTGTACTACACTGCTGCAGATGCATGGATTGTTTCACCTTCCTAAGAAGCAAAACATTTCCTGCTTTTCCAGTGTTGGTGCTGGAACAGCCTGAGGGCTGACGTCACTCCCAGCTTTGACAGCCGAGCTTTAGCCTGATTAAAACAAATGACACACTGTGAAACAGCACATTCAAGTTAGCTGACTGGGACAGCTGCTGGGAAAGGAGTGATGTCTGATTGTGTGGATTTGATTTGATAAAATAAATTTATTAGCACTTTTTAAGACATTCGAGGCCACCTTGCAACAAATGATCAACAGAAGTCACGAGGAAAATTTGAAATAATTAGATTATAGATGATATAATCAATTTTATAGAGACAAATGGCCTTACATTTCTTTGCAGCATAAGAGTGAAAACAAAAAAAAAGCAAGTACTGATTTTAATATGGTCTCCCAATTATCATCTGCTGTTTCCCTTCCAATGTTGATCTCCGAACATCCTGTAAGGAGTCCGGACTGATGATGATGCTGCATATACTACTGTAAAGACTGGAAATCAAACCCTGACCATGTGGGGATAATGAGATGGTTGATAGGCTGTAGAGGAGTTTTATCCAGGATGTAAAGGACTCTTCGAGGCCCAAAGGCTTTTTCAGCATCCAGTGATAAACTCTTTCAGGGGAATAGGATGGGGACGAGGAACCAATAGGAGGAAGCCTTCTGAGATTTGACCCAGAGTGCTGGTTTGAAATGAAAACTGTCTGATCTGGTGAGATTATTTGTGGACTGACTGATTCCAATCTTGTTGCCAAACTCTTGGGTAAGATTTTATAATCCATGCTCATTAAAGATGTTGGCTAATAAGAAGCAAACTGGAGCAGATCTTTACCTGCTTTTGGTGGGAGTGTAGTATTCAATTCAATTTTATTTATATAGCGCCAAATCACAACAGCAGTCGCCTCAAGGCGCTTTATATTGTACAGCAGACACAGAGAAAAACCCAACAATCATATGACCCCCTATGAGCAAGCACTTTGGCGACAGTGGGAAGGAAAAACTCCCTTTTAACAGGAAGAAACCTCCGGCAGAACCAGGCTCAGGGAGGGGCGGCCATCTGCTGCGACCGGTTGGGGTGAAAGAAGGAAGACAGGATAAAGACATGCTGTGGAAGAGAGACAGAGATTAATAACAGATATCATTCGATGCAGAGAGGTCTATTAGCACATAGTGAGTGAGAAAGGTGACTGGAAAGGAAAAACTCAATGCATCATGGGAATCCCCGGCAGCCTACGTCTATTGCAGCATAACTGAGGATTCAGGGTCACCTGGTCCAGCCCTAACTATATGCTTTAGCAAAAAGGAAAGTTTGAAGCCTAATCTTGAAAGTAGAGATAGTGTCTGTCTCCCGAATCCAAACTGGAAGCTGGTTCCACAGAAGAGGGGCCTGAAAACTGAAGGCTCTGCCTCCCATTCTACTTTTAAATACTCTAGGAACAACAAGTAATTGACCTTAGTGTGTGAAGAGGACTCTCCATTTACATGAACAAATTGGAGTCTATTAGATAGATATGATACAAACCACTGCAGTGCAGTACCTGTAATACCTACAGCATGTTCTAATCGCTCTAATAGGATATTATGGTCGACAGTATCGAACGCTGCACTGAGGTCTAGCAGGACAAGCACAGAGATGAGTCCACTGTCAGAGGCCATAAGAAGTAGCAGCCTGTCGTAAGGGAGGTGGAAGATGTCCTGAACATGGCTTGTAATAATGGGCGTCATTCTAATGCAAAACTGTTGATGCTTATAATCATCCTTGGTGCCAGTGATTGTTTTGACAGCAGATTTTGATGTAGTTTCAGTCAGTCTTCTGATAAAAATGTCAGTCTCAGTCATGATTTGATCTCTAAATTCTCGTAGTTTTAATCGACTTAATATAAAGTATAAAAATGTGTTATGGGATAGGCTCCAGCGTGACCCTGATAAGGATAAGTGGAAGATGGAGAAATGTATTTAAAATGATGATTATGGCATGCTGGGTTCCTCAGTGTCATCTTGGATGGAATTTGATTCCACAGTGAGATTTGCTCAAGTTGCAGATCTGTTGATGGTTGAGGAGCTCACTGAAGTCTGGGAGGAGATTCCCATAAACACTACTGCCTCACCCCAACATGCCTGACACATGTTGACATGCTCACAGGATTGTGTTGAATCAACCTGTAAGTTCAATGTAATTTTGAATCTGCTCAAAAGGTTGATTATTACATCTCCACTGACTATTTTGTCATTACATTTCAGTGTTACTAATGTGTGATCAAAGTATTTGCTTAATTTCATTGAGCAGTGTCTTTTGTAGAGCAGGCCTTTATTTCTTTTCCTGCCCTGAGGGAGTGCTGTAGAGGCTGACAGTGTGTTTCTGTGCCAGGCGGCCTCTTCCCTGGGCAGTGAGCGCCCACCCCAAACGGAAGGTAGAAGATGTTCGACCCATCTTCTGGGCTTCCAGGCCCAAGAGCTACATCTACAGAACCCAGGACTGGGACGAGTTTCCCAATGGCAGATGGTAGGTTTCATTTATCACAATGTCCTCATTGTTACATTTTAGCCATTAAATCAGGGCTGTTCTTGTTGAATGCCTCAATTTATGCAAATTATTGCATACATTTCTGCAAGAATTTGCATACGAGTTGTGAGTCGTGCTGTTGTCCACAGGGATCATCCTTCATGTCCAGCCTTTGACTCTGTTACGTGCATACTGGAGTTACATTAACAGCTGTTCCATGTGATCAGTTGTGTACTTGTAGCTGCAGTTTTTTTTTTCTTTTTCGGTAATAAAACAGGCAAACGCACTGATGTCCTCATGACCATTGTATTTACTGTGTGTTGACAACAAAGCTGCCATCACTCTGAGCTGAGTGGACCCTGGCAGACTGGCAGATGTGGGAAGTATGACGCAGGTTTTAGGCTCGCTGTTGCTCAGAAGCTCAGCATCAGGAGAGCCTGCTGCTTGCTTGTTTAGATCAAAGTTTATTGTTTAAATAAACTAAAGTTCTGTGCACGTTGCTGAAATGAACAGTTTTTTCTTCCTTTGCTAAAATAAGCAAAGATGCCAACTAGACTCCTCCTACAGATCCAGTGTTTCACCCAGTTACAATCCTTGGACTTCTTCATTGACTGGTTTTTAATTAATAGTGCTTTTCTACTCTGCTCGAGCGCTCACACTGACACTATGAAATGTGTACATGCATTTAATGTTATTATTTTTTTTTATTTTTTTTTAATCTAATCGCTTTCTCGAACCTTGTTCAGCTTTTATTGAACTTTAGCTCAGAGTCTCGTTTTCGTCCTCAGGGGAAATTCCTCGTCTCCAGCTTTTGGGGAGTTGAATGACTATTACCTGTTCTACCTGAAGAGCAAATCATCCAAAGATGCACTGCTGCAAATGTGGGGTGAAGAGCTACAGAATGAAGAGAGCGTCTTCGAAGTCTTTACCAGCTACATCACAGCTCAGCCAAATCACTGCGGACACAAGGTATCCGGGATGGACCACGCAGCTCGGTCACTCGTAGCTTTCCCAGCTTGTATTCCTTGTTTGTGTGTGTGTGGCACCACAGACTTCCTATATCTGTCCTTGGTTTAAGTATACCGAGCTGTTGTCTACTGTATGTTCCAGCTAAATTACTTAAGTCAAGTATGAAAACTAACTACTTGTGGTTGGCTGGTGTGCCTTTGTTACTCTGATTAAATGAACCATGTCCTGAGTGCACTGAAAACACTGACACTCGCTCTGAGAAGGGGTTTTTGTTTTTAACCATACCCCATGTAGCCACTCGTTCATCCACAGCAAGTCTTCAGTTTATACCAGCAGTAACAGCAGGCTAAGGCTTTCTCTTCTGCTATAGGTGATGTGTTTGCCGTGGAATGACGAGCCTCTGGCCCCAGAGACCAACCTTCTGAAGGATGAACTGGAGAAAGTGAACAGGCGAGGAGTCCTCACCATCAATTCTCAGCCCAACATCAATGGCAAACCCTCCACAGACCCCATTGTGGGCTGGGGACCTCCAGGAGGCTACGTCTTCCAGAAGGTACAAACACTAACAGTATTTTCAGTATCTTCATATGGGATACTCAGAGTCTGCTATTGTTAATATGGTTGTTATTCAACCAACAGGCCTATCTGGAGTTTTTCACCTCCAGTGAAAATGTGACCGCTCTTCTTAAAGTACTGAAGAAGTATGAGCCCCGTGTGAATTATCACATTGTTAATGTGAATGTAAGTTTGTTCAGAAAGCATCAGTCACTCCATGGTTGTGTGAGTGTGTGTACATTGGTCATGGTGAATATTTTGCATGCAGGGCCGTAACCTGACCAACGCCCCTGAAATGCAACCAAATGCTGTGACTTGGGGGATCTTCCCCGGCAGGGAGATTGTTCAGCCGACAGTAGTGGACCCAGTTAGTTTCATGTACTGGAAGGTAAGAGCGTGTCTTCTTTCTGTCCACAGTTTGGGGAATGTTAAACCTTGTCTCGTGCTTTTAAATGACTGAAATATTCAAGGTTTAAAAGGGTAATAATAAAGTATGACTGTGTTTAATGGTAGCGTAGGAGGCGGAGCTCTGGAACCAGCTCCAAGCGGTCGCAGCAGACAGCTGCCCCTCCTTGGTGCTGGTACTGCTGGAGGTTTCTTCCTGTTTAAAGGCAGTTTTTCCTTCCCACTGTCACCACCTGCTCGCTCATAGGCGCTTATCTGATTCTTTGTTTTCTCTGTATTTTTGTATAATCTTTAACTTTAAAGAGAGAGTGCAGTGTGACGTAAAAGGTCTGACATGTTGTGTTGACCCAGATGTTCATATCTTCTCAGGATGAGGCGTTTGCCTTGTGGATTGAGCAGTGGGGCAAACTCTATGAAGACGAGTCTCCTTCTCGGATGATAATTAAATATATCCATGACAATTATTTCCTCGTCAATTTGGTGGACAATGACTTCCCTCTGGAGAACTGCCTGTGGCAAGTCATCGATGACATGTTCGAGCTGCTCGACGCTCCTCCAGAGCTTCACAGCGAAGAAACCGTCTGAATAAAGTCTCTTTTTTTTTTAAAAAAGAAAAGAAAAGAAAACACTAAGAACAGTTGAGTTTTTTAAAAATGCCATTAACGTTACAGAGTATGAATATCAAACTGTAAAGATGTTTTTATTGATGTTTTCAAACCTTTGAGTGAATAGGAAACGATGATCAATGAAATTGTGTGGTCATATTATCTCCTGATGAGTAATGTCACTCTCAGGCAGATTAACCCGTTTTGTTTGTGGAGCTGATCCTGTTTTTGTTCAAAAGCAAAGTTGTGCTAAACAACAAAACCTGCAAACGACAACCTCAAAACATGAATTGTGAATGTTTCACTTGTACTCTCACGAAGAGTTCGGATGGCCTACATCTAAGAATGAGTGTTAATGATGTCTTATTGTAGGTGAGAACCTAGTATGTGTGTGCAAATCTTACACCTTATGATGAACTTGATCTCATGACAAGAGTCACAGTTAAACCACCTGCTGCCTTATGTACATGATTAATAATACTTATTAAATACTTTTCCTTCACTAACTTAACTTGTCCAGTAACTGTGTGGGTGTGGGTGGGAGGTATTGAGCTGGGCATCGACGCTGGTCGGGAGTGACAAGTGGCTTTATTAGGTGCTAGTGCTAACGTCAAGTTCAAAGTCCAGGTCATACAGTACATGACACTCCAGCAGCCAAGTGGCATGTGGGGATTTTCCACATATTGAGCAATTCAACGTGTAAATGTACACGTCACAGCTTATTGACCAGATCACCTACATCATGTCAAGCCAAGCAGAAGACACGTGTTAAAGTATAGTTTGTATTCCTGCAAAAAATATTAGTAATGGAAGAAGCAACCGAAGTTTAGGATTTGTATCATTTTGCAAAATGTATTTTCCAGTGAGTTTTTTTTTTATTTAAAAGTCCAGTTTAAGTCAGTTTTCTGGGTTTTTGTATCTGTAGAAGCTTTTATGACAGGTTATAATTAAAATAGGTGTCAGAATAATCAGTGCTAGTTTGCAGCCTGCAGTGTCTTTTCTAAATCTACATTCCATTTTTAGTGATTACTCAAACAAAATCTATTGCAAATACAAATGTTGACCGTTCAGTAACATACAGGTGACATACACTGAATGTAACGCTTTAAACAAATCCAAACAGACAAACCAACATCGCCTGTGCAGGAGGATGCTGAACATGAAGGACAAAATAATTGGTTTTCGTTCGCCCACTTGCTGAGGAGTTGGGGTACATGCAGACATGTACAGATACATATCCTGTGATCATAATAAGATTTTAATGTGTATTGCACTATTCCTGGTACTCCCACCATTTCATGAACTGAACCTGTTCAACAAGTATGAGTGTTTCCAATCACCGTCTCCAGGCCCATCAAAAGAACTACAGGTCCCATCGTGTCCTACAAGTCACATCTGCTGTGGTTGGCCCCCGGCCCCTAGTTCCTCTAAAGACCAGCAGGGGAAGCTGTGCAGCTCCAGACAGCTCAGCTCTGCCTTGGAGCAGCATGTGAACCATGTAATTATACAGCCAGTCACCGATATCCAACACTGACGCTTTAAACTTATGTAGGGGAGAGTAGTGTGTCATGGTTAATGACACTTTAAACCCCCTCTTATATAAATAACAATGACTTGACATTGGTTAACAAAAAATACCTCTACAGCATGCTTGACTTTCACACTCAGTGTGTCCAACATGTCTGTGCATTGCTGCTGTGACTGCTGTGAGAGGGAGCAGCAAAGTGTGTTTGCATTGTGTTTTCACTGATGTCTATTCTCTAAATAAAGGGAGCACTGTACTTAACATAGAAGAGAGATACTGAAACCTATGTTTTAATCCTGTAACACTAGTAATGGTATATTTAATGATATTATTTAAATATTTAAAAGTAGAATGGGAGGCAGAGCCTTCAGCTTTCAGGCCCCTCATCTGTGGAACCAGCTTCCAGTTTGGATTCAGGAGACAGACACTCTGTCCCTGAACCTGGTTCAGCTGAAGGTTTCTTCTAGTTAAAAGGAAGATTTTCTTTCCACTATTGCAAAAAGTCTTGCACATAGGGGGCCATCTGGTTGTTGGGGTTTCTCTGTATTAATATAGGGTCTTTACCTTAGGATATAAAACAGCTTGATCACTGTTTCTGTGATTTGGCACTATATAAATAAGACTGAATTGAAAAATGAGTGATGGAGATCTAGCACTTCTATTTGTTAATGTTTAATTAAAGTATTGGGTATTAATACTAAGTATTAAGTGGTCAAAGGAGTTTGCAAAGAAAAGCGTCTGGACTTCTTTAAGTTGCTTGAAGACGTTTCACCTCTCATCCGAGAAGCTTCTTCAGTTCTAAGGTCAAATGGCCGAGAGTCCCAGATTTAAACCCAGTGGGAGTATCCCCCCAAGGAGGGACAAAGGACCCCCTGGTGATCCTCTAATCACATGCGCCCAGGTGTGAAAGTGGGTGTGGGACCTAATCAGCCAGGGTTTCGGGTGAGCCCATTGTGAAACCTGGCCCCACATTGTCATGTGAATTCCTGAGGTCAGATGGCCCAGGATGTGAGTGGGCGTTAAGGCGTCTGGGGAGGGAACTCAAAACTGGATTATAGATGGCAGACAGTTGGTGTCGTAAACCACCGCCTCTGTTCAAAGATGGTCGCTCACAGTGGACATAGATGGCCTCTTTCACTCCTCTTTCAAACCATCTGTCCTCTCTGTCCAATATGTGAACATTGGCATCCTCAAAAGAGTGACCTTTATCCTTAAGATGCAGATGGACTGCTGAGTCTTGTCCTGTGGAGGTGGCTCTTCTATGTTGTGCCATGCGCTTGTGAAGTGGCTGTTTGGTCTCTCCAATGTAGAGGTCTGGGCATTCCTCGCTGCACTGTACAGCATACACCACGTTGTTCAGTCTGTGTTTTGGAGTTTTGTCTTTCGGGTGAACCAGTTTGTGTCTGAGTGTGTTGCTGGGTCTGAAGTACACTGGGATGTCGTGCTTGGAGAAAACTCTCCTGAGTTTCTCTGATACACCGGCTACATAGGGGATGACAATGTTGTTGCGTCTGTCTTTCTTATCCTCCCTCGCTGGTGTCTGATCTTCTTTTCTGTGCCTCTTTGCTGACTTTATGAACGCCCAGTTAGGATAACCACATGTTTTCAGTGCTTCCTTTACATGTGTGTGTTCCTTCTTTTTCCCTTCAGGCTTGGAGGGAACATGTTCTGCCCGGTGGTGTAGGGTCCTAATTACTCCAAGTTTGTGTTCCAGAGGGTGATGGGAGTCAAAGAGGAGGTACTGGTCCGTGTGTGTGGGCTTCCGGTAAACTTCAATGTTGAGGTTGCCATTCTCTTCAATGTGCACAGCGCAGTCCAGGAAAGGCAAACAGTTATCCTTAGTGTCTTCCCTGGTGAACTTGATGTTTTTATCCACGGCATTAATGTGCGCAGTGAAGGATTCCACTTCTTGTGTCTTGATTTTGACCCAGGTGTCGTCTACATATCTGTACCAGTGGCTGGGTACTCCTCCTTTGAAAGAGCCAAGAGCCTTTCTCTCCACTTCCTCCATGTAAAGGTTGGCTACAATAGGTGACACAGGGGAGCCCATGGCACAGCCATGTTTTTGTCTGTAGAAGCCTTCGTTGTATTTGAAGTATGTTGTGGTGAGGCAGAGGTCTAACAGTGTGCAGATCTGATCGGGTGTGAAGTTGGTCCTGTCTTCCAAGGAGCTGTCTTCTTGTAGTCGTTTTCTGACAGTCTCCACTGCTTCGATGGTGGGTATGCAAGTGAAGAGAGAGACTACATCAAAGGACACCATGGTTTCATCTGGATCCAGGGTAAGTTTCTGGATCTTGTCGGTGAAGTCGGTGGAGTTCTTGATGTGGTGTGGGGTGTTCCCCACGAGAGGTGCCAGGATGGTAGCAAGGTGTTTCGCAATGTTATAAGTGGCTGAGTTTATGCTACTGACTATGGGTCTGAGTGGGACCCCTTCCTTGTGGATCTTAGGAAGTCCATAAATGCAGGGTATGGCATCCCCTGGATAAAGCCGGTGATATTTGAGGCGGTCAATGATTTTGTCCTTTTCAAGGTCTTGAAGGCAAGCTATAACTTTCTTTTTGTAGCTGCTTGTGGGGTCTCGTTTTAAAGCTTCGTAGGTGTTGTTGTCACTGAGGAGAGTAGTGATCTTTGTGTGGTAATCTGTTGTGTTTAGGACCACGGTGCACCTTCCCTTATCCGCTGGTAATATAGTGATGTTGTGGTCTTTGCTCAGGGAAGTGACGGCCTTCTTTTCTTGTAGTGTAAGGTTAGACGGAGGGACTTTGGCACTGGAGAGGGTGGCTGAGACTTTCATCCTGATTTGCTCTGCTTCTGTCTGTCCGTCACTTCCCTGAGCAAAGACCACAACATCACTATATTACCAGCGGATAAGGGAAGGTGCACCGTGGTCCTAAACACAACAGATTACCACACAAAGATCACTACTCTCCTCAGTGACAACAACACCTACGAAGCTTTAAAACGAGACCCCACAAGCAGCAACTACTCCTGGCACCTCTCGTGGGGAACACCCCACACCACATCAAGAACTCCACCGACTTCACCGACAAGGTCCAGAAACTTACCCTGGATCCAGATGAAACCATGGTGTCCTTTGATGTAGTCTCTCTCTTCACTTGCATACCCACCACGGAAGCAGTGGAGACTGTCAGAAAACGACTACAAGAAGACAGCTCCTTGGAAGACAGGACCAACTTCACACCCGATCAGATCTGCACACTGTTAGACCTCTGCCTTACCACAACATACTTCAAATACAACGAGGGTTTCTACAGACAAAAACATGGCTGTGCCATGGGCTCCCCTGTGTCACCTATTGTAGCCAACCTTTACATGGAGGAAGTGGAAAGAAAGGCTCTTGGCTCTTTCAAAGGAGGAGTACCCAGCCACCGGTACAGATATGTAGACGACACCTGGGTCAAAATCAAGACACAAGAAGTGGAATCCTTCACTGCGCACATTAATGCTGTGGATAAAAACATCAAGTTCACCAGGGAAGACACAAAGGATTACTGTTTGCCTTTCCTGGACTGCGCTGTGCACATTGAAGAGAATGGCAACCTCAACATTGAAGTTTACCGGAAGCCCACACACACGGACCAGTACCTCCTCTTTGACTCCCATCACCCTCTGGAACACAAACTTGGAGTAATCAGGACCCTACACCACCGGGCAGAACATGTTCCCTCCAAGCCTGAAGGGAAAAAGAAGGAACACACACGTAAGGGAAGCACTGAAAACATGCGGTTATCCTAACTGGGCGTTCATAAAGTCAGCAAAGAGGCACAGAAAAGAAGATCAGACACCAGCGAGGGAGGATAAGAAAGACAGACGCAACAACATTGTCATCCCCTATGTAGCCGGTGTATCAGAGAAACTCAGGAGAGTTTTCTCCAAGCACGACATCCCAGTGTACTTCAGACCCAGCAACACACTCAGACACAAACTGGTTCACCCGAAAGACAAAACTCCAAAACACAGACTGAACAACGTGGTGTATGCTGTACAGTGCAGCGAGGAATGCCCAGACCTCTACATTGGAGAGACCAAACAGCCACTTCACAAGCGCATGGCACAACATAGAAGAGCCACCTCCACAGGACAAGACTCAGCAGTCCATCTGCATCTTAAGGATAAAGGTCACTCTTTGAGGATGCCAATGTTCACATATTGGACAGAGAGGACAGATGGTTTGAAAGAGGAGTGAAAGAGGCCATCTATGTCCACTGTGAGCGACCATCTTTGAACAGAGGCGGTGGTTTACGACACCAACTGTCTGCCATCTATAATCCAGTTTTGAGTTCCCGCCCCAGACGCCTTAACGCCCACTCACATCCTGGGCCATCTGACCTCAGGAATTCACATGACAATGTGGGGCCAGGTTTCACAATGGGCTCACCCGAAACCCTGGCTGATTAGGTCCCACACCCGCTTTCACACCTGGGCGCATGTGATTAGAGGATCACCAGGGGGTCCTTTGTCCCTCCTTGGGGGGATACTCCCACTGGGTTTAAATCTGGGACTCTCGGCCATTTGACCTTAGAACTGAAGAAGCTTCTCGGATGAGAGGTGAAACGTCTTCAAGCAACTTAAAGAAGTCCAGACGCTTTTCTTTGCAAACTCCTTTGACTACGATGACCTGGATGACTGAGAACCTTCACAGACATAAGTATTAAGTGTACATGCACACCATGTGTGTGGTTAGATTTAGGCACTAAAATAACTAAAATAACTTAAAATAACTTCTTTGCAAACTCCTTTGACTAAAATAACTGGTTAGGTTTCACAGAGAGTATGGTTGAGGTTAAAATACATTTTTCAATATAAACCACAGGCTAAGAAGACTAACTTCTTTTCGGAAAGGAAAGGAAAGGAAAGGAAGGAGAGGAAACACTAACATGCATTTGCAGTGAGGCCACACAATGCAGGAGCAAAGTCAAGCTTCATGTATGTCACATCACACGCAGTGCCATTTTATAGGTATTAGTTTAATAACTCAGAAAGACAAAAAATCAATTATTAAACTTTGTTAAATTTCATGGGTTACAAGTTTTTTCTGTATGACACACTTGTAAACACATTTGTAGCATATGTCTAACATATTACGTTTGACTAAAGTCTTAATTATTAAACAAAATCAAATATATATAAAAAAGCACACAACCAAGATTTTCTGTCACCTATCAAACATGAAACAATCCATCCAATGTCTTATATCATTAACTCCAAAACTGAAAAAGACGTGTGGGGAAAAAAAAAAGGTTCAAAACTTTATTTCCTGTGATTAATAAGGAGAAGATTGTATATAATGATTCCATATACTTAACCTTGCTTTTTTCTGCCACAAAATGACACTTGGTTCATTTTGAAAGCCTACTGGGATGTCATTTTTACCAGTGACCAAGAATTTGCTGTGCTACAGATCAAGCCCACGGTAAGTCTGTGTGAAAGCCCTTACAGTGTGGATTACTGGCTCTAACATTAATGGATGAAATATTTAAAACATGGAAAACAGAGCTCCCTACATGTACAAACTTTCAAAGATCAGGGTCATCCCCCCTGAGGGTGTTGAATTCTTCCGGGGCTGAGTACTTGTCAGATCCCTGACCTGCTGTCTGGCGGAAGCCCGCTGCAATCTCATCAAAAGTGCAGCCCTTAGTTTCTGGAACCTTGAAGTAGGTGAAGACGAAGAAGCCGAGCAGCAAGATGGTGAAGATGATGAAGACGTAGGGGCCACAGAGTTGCTGTATTAAAGGGAAAGGTTCAATTCTGTTGTTGTTGCAGAATACAAGCTAATAATTACATACACACACACACACACACACACACACATATATACATATATATATATATCCAGCAGAAACAGTTTGGTGGAAATGAAATTTCATGAATAAAGATTACTACTGATCCTACATTTGAAGTATGGAAGTGGGAGTAGTCCTCATATTTACTGAACATACTGAGTATGCTTGCATTTTATGTTTTAGTGCCCAGTTGTAATAAGTCAGTTGTAATCTATCATTATTAATAGCCATAGAGATATGAGAGGATAAAAATGCTGTGCTTGATAAAATGATGAGCATTTACTAATTTGGGTTCTGACACTCTGAAAACTCTGCTTTAATCTCGTGACCAATTGTGACACAACAAGGAAGCTATATCAGTTTAAAATGGAAGTTAGTGGTGGCTTTGTGTGGAAATCAGACTGCAAATACATACATACAATCAGCGTGGGACTTCCAATGGAGTGAAATAAATTTAGTATCCAGAGATACCAAATGGCACAGCCAGTCTGACGCTGAGTTGTACAACGGGCTCTAAACCATCTCCAGTCAATCATGGAAAAAACCAGTACGCATCATCATTGTTGTGAATTGGAATTGTTGTGAATTGGAGCTATACAAATTGAATTACAAATGGTCCGCAAGACACTCATAGAACAGGACTTTCCTAGACCGGTGCTGAGAGTGTATTGCTTGGATACTTTTTTTTTAATAGGCGCAGTCTATGTTCATAGGATGATACCTATAGCCAACTGAAAGTCTGTTGCCGTCTAATCCATGGAGCAAAAGCACTCTATGAGTTGTGCAACTGAAAACAGGAGCTCCTCCCAAAAAAACCCAAAAACAAAATCTTTTAATAAAAGCTGTCTTACCTCAATGTACTGGAAGCACATCCCCACTAAGAAGTTCGCAGACCAATTGGAGAAACCAGCAACTGCAATGGCAGCAGGACGGGGCCCTTGGCTGAAGAGTTCAGCCACAATAAACCATGGGATGGGGCCAGGGCCAATTTCAAAAAAAGCTACAAAACTGAAGATGGCCACAATGCTAATGTAAGACATCCACTTTAGCTGGTCCTTAAAGCGAAGCAAATCACAGAAAATCATCAGTTTCATGGTCTATTTTTTTACATGTTCAGATTTTTATTACTCTTGATCTACAATATGTCATGAATCGGCTGCGTAACGGAGGCAGGTGAGGACCCAAATTCAAACTCACAGAGACACGAAGAATAAACTCAAAAGCACTGCTTTATTGCAGGAGTAAATGGAAAACAGAGAACTAAACTAAACTGGGAAATGATTAACTGAAACGCGAGGAAACACAGGGAAATACAGCCATGAGGGAGGACGAGACACCGAATGGAGGGAGACGCGGATATAAAAACACAGAAGGATAACGAGAGACATGGGAACACACGGGGAACACAGCTGACACAGATAATTATAACGAGACAGGGCAGGAGCTAACACAACATGACGCATACTGACGGGAGACTGTCAAAGTAAAACAGGAAGTACACAGAGGCGCAGACAGGAGGAGAAGAGAGAACACAGAGAGAGCACAGACATAACAGGCTGGGGAAAACATGGAATAAAACACAAGGAGGAGAAACGAGGCATGGGGACTCACAGATACGTGGAGGGGGACACATGGGGTAAAGACACGAGGGGAAATCTAATAAACTAAACAACGTAGGAACCATGGAATGAATAAAGAACAAAATACAAAAACACAAGAAAACTAAGGGCCCTGGGTCAAAATCACCCAGGACCATGACACAATAACATTGTAGCACTCCTATCCTTTTATTCAAAAGGCTTGCTTTCAGTAATGGTGACCACAAACACTTACCAACAATGCCATGGCCACAGTTAGAAAAACTGCTGAAACAGCCATTCCCATCAGACCAATGAGGTGAAGGGGTCTCCTGCCCATACGCTCCACCACAAACAACTACAAGACATACAGATGTTATAAAATGACAACATAAACCAAACATAATACCAGTATTCACAGTGTGGGTAATATCAATGGATCATAACTGTAATCCATTAAAACGAAATGTAAAATGCCCAAAGGAAACCATCATAAAAACAGTAATTCATAATCATCTACTGAAGCGCCTTGAGGCGACTTTTGTTGTGATTTGGCACTATATAAATAAAATTGAATTGAATTGTTAAAGTTCAGCAGTACTTAAAAAAAACAAAAATATATGGAATAAAACTTCTCAGTGCAACATGATGTAATCACAACCCACGCAGCCAGTTCAGGCACTGGCACAGATAGTAGCAGAGCTAGCCTCTATGCAGTAGAGCAGGTGGTGGTGAACCAGCACCAGCTCGAGATGCTACATGCAGTCCAGTATTCTGTGTTGCTGAGAGGAACGTATAGCGTTTTAGTAAGATGCCAAGGGGGTTCGTGAGAGCCACAACAGGACTTGGTCTCCACACAAACCTTAGTTCGCCAAACCACAGATAGGGACATGTGATGCCTGTGCTGCGCTCAGTGACTCGAGGTCATCGGACACTGAGCATATAACGACTCCATTATATGCTATAATGTTACACATTAAAAGCACAAGATGGTGCCAGAACTTCTGTGATGACATATTTCATTTAATAAAATTAGATTTCCTTTCTCTTATTCGTTGGGTGGTGCTTTCACTTGGTGTTTGCTGTCTCTGCGACACAGTGTCACTTCCTGTTCCTGTTGCAATGCACAGTGGTGTTCTGTATTGTTTATCTGTGTAGCCCATTTCATTGAAACTCTTAGCTAACATCTGATTTCATATTATCCATCCATCCATTAATCTTCTTGCAGTTATCTGGGGCTGGGTCGCGGGGACAACAGCCTAGGCAGAGAAGCCCAGACCTACCTCTGCCCAGCCACCTCCTCCAGCTTGTCCAGGGGAACACCAAGGCGTTCCCAGGCCAGCCAAGAGATATAATCTCTCCAGTGTGTCTTGGGTGTGCCCCAGGCGACTGGTAAATTGAGAGCTTTGCTTTTACGCTCAGCTCTCTCTTCACCATGGTGGACTGGTAGAGCGTCCGCATCACTACAACCGCAGCACCAATCCGTCTGTCGATCTCCCACTCCCTTCTCCCATCACTCGTGAACAAAACCCCGAGATACTTAAACTCCTCCACTTGGATCAATAACTCGTCCCTGACACGGAATGGGCACTCCACCCTTTTCCGGCTGAGAACCACGCCCTCAGATTTAGAGGTGCTGATCGTCATTCCCACCGCTTCACACTCGGCTGCAAACTGTTCCAGTGCGAGCTGGAGGCCCTTACCTGATGAAGCCAACAGAACCACATCATCTGCGAAAAAGCAGAGATGGGATTCTGAGGCCACCTAAGTGAAAGCCCTCCGCCACTTGGCTGCGCCTAGAAATCCTGTCAATAAAAGGTATGAACAGAATCGGTGACAAAGGGCAGCCCTGGCGGAGCCCATCACCCCTGGTGAATGAGTCCGACTTATTGATGGCTATGCGAACCAAGCTCTTGCAACCGTTGTATAGGGATCGAATGGCCCGCAGCAATGGACCAGACACCCCATACTCCCGCAGCACCTCCCACAGGACACCTTCAGGGACACAGTTGAATGCCTTCTCCAAGTCCACAAATCACATGTAGACTGGTTGGGCAAACTCAAGTGTCCTCGAGAGGATAAAGAGCCGGTCCAGTGTTCCACGACGAGGATGAAAAACGCATTGTTCCTCCTGTATCCGAGGTTCGACTAATGGATGGACTCTCCTTTCCAGCACCCTGGCATAGATTTCCCCAGGGAACCTGAGGAGTGTGATCCCCCTGTAGTTGGAACACATCCTCCAGTCCCCCTTCTTAAAAATGGGGACCACCACCCTGGTCTGCCAGTCCAGGGGTACCACCCCTGATCTCCACGCAGCATTGCAGAGGCGTGTCAGGCAGGACAGCCCTACAACACCCAGAGCCTTCAGGAATTCAGGGCGGACCTCATCCACACCAGGGGCTCTGCCACCAAGGAGTTGTTTAACTGCCTCAGTGACCTCACCCCTGGAAATTGGCAGGTCATCCCCCTTATCCCCAGACTCTGCTTGCTCCTACGAAGATGTGTCAGTGGGATTATCCTCCTCGAAGTATTCCTTCAACCGCCCAACATTTTTCTCGAAGTCAGAGAAAACTATACACAGTACAGGTAGAGCACCGCTTTCCCCTCCTAAATCGTCTGACGGTTTACCAGAATCTCTTCGAGGCAGTCCGAAAGTCTTTTTCCATGGCCTCTCCAAACTCCTCCCACACCTGAGTTTTTGCTTCAGCCACTGCCCGAGCCACATTTTACTTGGCCTGTTGGTACCTATCAGCTGCCTCCGAAGTCCCACAGGCTAACCAAGCTCGATAGGACTCCTTCTTCACCCTGGCAGATCTCTTCACCTCTGGTGTCCACCCTTTGGTTCGGGTTTCCACCACGAAAGGCACCAACCACCTTGCAGCCGCAGCTCAGTGCAGCAGCTTCGGCAATGGAGATGCTGAACATGACATCAGACTCAATGTCCCCAGTATCCCTCGGAATGCTGTTGAAGCTCTGCGGGATGTTTGTGTTGAAGATCTCGCGGACTGGGACCTTTGCTAGGTGTTCCCAGCACACCCTCACTATACGTTTAAGCGCACCGGGTCTGTTCAGCGTCCTCCCCTGCCACCTGATCCAACTCACCACCCGGTGGTGATCAGTTGAAAGCTCAGCCCCTCTCTTTACCTGAGTGTCCAGAACACATGGCCACAGGTCTGGTGATACGATTACACAATCGATCGAAGTGCGGCCTAGAGCGTCCTGGTGCCGTGTGCACTTATGGACACTCTTATCTTCGAACATGGTGTTCGTTATGGCCAAACTGTGGTTTGCACAGAAGTTCAATAACAAAACACCGCTTGGGTTCAGATCAGGGAGGCTGTTCCTCCCAATCACGCCCCTCCAGGTCTCGCTGTCGTTACCCACGTGAGCATTGAAGTCTCCCAGTAGGACAACAGAGTCTCCAGGCGGAGCACCTTCCAGCACCCCACCCAGGGACTCTAAAAAGGCTGCGTACTCTGAGCTGCCACATAACCATAAGCATAAGCACAGATGAAAGTCAGGACCCGTTCCCTGACCCGAAGGCGCAGGGCACAAACCCTCTCATCCACCGGGAAGAATCCCAATGTACAGGCAGCAAGCCGAGGGGATACCAAGATACCCACCCCAGCCCGCCGCCTCTCGTCGGGGGCAACTCCAGACTGAGACAGAGTCCAGCTCCTCTCCAGGAGGCTGGTTCCAGAGCCCAAGCCATGCGTGGAGGTGAGCCCGACTATATCTAGCCGGTACCTCTCAACCTAACTCAGGCTCCTTCCCTACCAGAGGAGTGACATTCCATGTCCCAATTGCCAGTCTTGGTAGCCGGGGATCAGTCCACCAGGGCCTCCGCTCCTGGGTGCCGCCCACCACACAATGCACCCGACCCCTACAGCGCCTCCTGCGGGCGGTGGGCCTGCAGGAGGATGGGCCCATGTCCCCTTTTCGGGCTGTGCCCGGCCGGGCCCCATGGACTAAGGCCTGGCCTCCAGACGCTCGTCCTCGGGCACCCTCCCTGGGCCCGGCTCCCTCCCTTCCGGTTCCCTCCCTTCCGAATCGCTCTTTGTCTGGTTCCTCCACCATGATAAGGTAGGGATTCGCGGAGGGGCTTATTTCATATTATTATTTCTTATTTCGCACCTTAAAACCCATCTATTCAAAATTGCATACCCTTCATCATGATTCCGTCTATTTTTACCTTGTGTAGCTTTTATACTTGCTTTTATACTTTCATACTTGTTTTTTATTTTTCATTAACTTATGTTTTTATTTTTTATTATTTTGTACAAATGTAAGGTGAGCTTGAGGGTCTTTAAACGACCTCAAGCACACCTCTGTTAGCTGATGAACATCCTACCGAGATTCTCTCATTCTGGAATATAAAATTCCCCTCTTGTCGCTGTAGGCAGTCTATCCTTAAGGCTTGGGTCCTCTACCAGAGGCCTGGGAGCTTGCGCAGTATTCTAGCTGTTCCTAGGACTGTACTGTACTTGTGGATAGACGTCACAAGACCGGGGTTTTGCTTGGTGTGGTAGACGCCAGCCTCCACACCAATATGGATATATATGTCGATATATACCCATATATATGTCGATATGGATCTTGTGGTGAGAGCTTGTTCCTGTGCTGCCATGATTAGTACCTCTGTGCTTTCTTTCAGTCCAGCTTTTTGTCTAGCCACTGGTAGGATTTATGGATGTCAGCCACTGCTGGTGGTGCATACTATGCAGGGGCCCATCCTTCAATGATGACTCCTAATCCTGCTCCTCCTCCTTCTTGGGTTTCTTCTGCCTGAGGTATTCAATGAGCATGCGGTTGGTTGTGGCCATCTTCCTAATGTACTCATGGATGTTCACTGTCTCATCCTGGAACATGGTTCTGACAATGGTTCCGTTTAGTATTCAGCTTAGCGTACAGGGTGCTGAACTTGGGGTGAAACCCTTCATGCATGGTCAGGAGCTTCCTTGTCTTGATGGCAGTGGCTTCTATCTCTTCCCTTGACTCTGTTGGCCAGGTTATTATGCCAGCAGGATACCTGATCACTGGCAGGGCGTAGGTGTTGATAGCCCAGATCTTGTTCTTACTGTTCAGCTGACTCTTCAAGACTTGCCATACTCTCTGCAGGTCCTTGGTGGTTGCAGTTTTCCTAGCAGCTTCTTCATCATTCCCATTTGCCTGTTGGATTCCCAGGTACTTGTACTTGTACTCGCCTGGCATTCTTTGACCTGGGAGGCGTACAAATTACCTGGGAGGCGTACAAAGATCCTGCATGATGAACTGAGGATTTCAAATTTTGATTCATCAATCCATAATAGCCGCTTTGTTTTATTCTGAAGTCTGGCTTTCTTGCTGCAACTCGTCCTGTCAAACCTGCAGCTCAAAGTCTTCTCTTCTCAGTTAATGGAGACTTGCTTGTTACGACCCCTATTAAGCTGTGCTTGAAGCTGTTGTCCTGTGAGCTGCCTATCACACAAGCTGTTAACTCTCAGAAACTTGTCGTCTGATTGAGTTGTGTCTTTGGGTCTGCCAGACCTCTTCCTGTCACAGTTTGTTTCTGAGCCTTTGGATGGTGAAGGAAACTGTACTCACTGACACTTTGACTTTCTTTGCAGTTTCTCTGTAGGACAGATGTCATGGTCTCTGTGTCTCCTTGGTGGACCTAGGTTTCAGGCTACATGTTGTTTTTAGTTTGTCTCTCTCTCTCTCCCTCTCCTGTCTCTCACCTGTCTGCCTGGGCAGAGCTCAGCTGGGCTCCTGCCCTTGGCCCACGCACCTGCTGTGAATTCACCTGATTACCTGGACTCCTGGGCTATTTAAGCTGAGGACTCAGAAGGCTTCTTCGCTGGATCGTTGAGTTACTCTCGTCAGTACAGGCCCGATAAACCCTGTTTCTCGTGTGATTACTCTGTTTATTCTAACCGCAGTTCTGTTGTGCTTAGGTTCTCGGACTCAGAGAGAGAGAGAGAGAGAGAGAGAGAGAGAGAGAGAGAGAGAGTGTTTTTAGATGTGGGAGATTTGTGACGTTTAGTGTGGAGTGTATACTTAGTGTGTTGTTTTGTCTTGTGTAGCTGTTCTGTTGTGTAGTCGTTGTTTTGTTTTGTGTGTCAGTGAGGGCACTAATGAATGTCACAAAGGCACATTTGCAACGTAAACACTGTCACTAAGTAGAAAACCAGCGGAGTGATACACCTGCTGTTGTCAGGCCTGCAGGTTTATCCCTGTACTGCTCTCCTCTTTCTTTTGGTGGACAAACTTTTTTTTACTGGCACACATCATTTGTGGGGCATCTTATTGCGACACCTGATTGTTCTCTCATTTTAGTTTTAGTAATATTTTTAAATGGTTGTACAAAATGAAAAAACTGCAGGTGTATTGGCTGCATTTTTAGATAAATAGTTGTATATGTTTACAAAATGTACAATTTATATTTGCATTTCAAGTTATAAAAAATTACTCAACATGTCTGTGTTTTTTTTTTACAGTAAAAAATACTACTAGGATTTTAAGTTCTTTGTGTGATTTCAGATCAGTAATACTAATGCAGTATGTCAGTGAAAAAAACAACTAAATTCAGTTGAGCTGAAAAGAATGAGACCAAACAAGGCAAGGGGGAAAAAATAAAATGAAACAATTTGAGGGTGAAATACAAACGTAAACTCAAAAGGAGTCAAAAATGTCCGGTTGTATTTCAGACCTCAGAGATCCAACAAATCATGAAAAATTAGGTTTAAATTTTTGTTCATGACAGTGCAGATTTCTGACATTTTGTGTAATTTAAGCTGTAACAATGTGATTGATTTCTAACAAAAAACAGTGAAACTTAAGTTAGACGTGTGTTTGTAAATGAACCGCCCCATGTTGTGTAGCTTTCTGGATTTTATACTGATTGGGCTCCATATTTATTTATTATACAGGATGTACAGTACATAAGATCAAAACTCACATGTTTTATGTAACTAAAGTGTGTAATTATGTGGGCTACGGACAATAATTAAGTTATAGACTATATTTATATAAAAAACGTGTATACTTACTGCATTTGAATTATTTTAACCATATGTAACCACCTGCATATGTGTTTGGAAAAAAAGGCTTTGATTTTGCCACCCCATTTGATTTCTTTGCCACCCTCATGCCACCCTAAGAAAATTTCTCTAGATCCGCCCCTGAGCGGAGCATGTTTTGGACTTTCTCCCCTTTTCCCCCGGACCGTTGCATGTCCCTGCCCTGAACACTGTATATACTTTCACGTGGTGTTTTGTAAATAAATTGACGACTGCTATTCTAGTTCAGCTGGAGTCCATTTTCGCCTGCGTGACAACAGACCTACATTTATAAGTGTTATGATGGTCTGTCTCTCTTCCATTGTTAATTGCCTTTTTCTCACCATTCTTGTATCAACGCACTACTTTCTGCAGTAATGGAAGTAATCCAAAAAGTTGATATATATATATATATATATATATATATATATATATATACATAGAGAGAGAGAGAGAGAGAGAGAGAGATCCAGCACATAAAGCTTTTTTTGTTTCAACTTGTTCTTTTGCAACTTACAGAAACAACTGTGAATGCAGTGTTGACCACTCCTGTGCCAATAGTTGCATAGACAGGCTGGGACACACCTGCTCGCTCAAAGATCATAGTTGAGTAGTAAAACACCTACAGAAGATGACAGACACAAGACACACATTACACACTTTATATCTTTCTGTGCATGAATTTCTTCTCTACACCTTGGACTTCAACTTGAATGCACTGTTAATGAATAATGATTTCAAGAACATGAGTTATGACTAATGACTAATTTAGTAGTAGTAGTACAGCAGTAGGAGGATCTCATTACTTAATGGTCGTTAAAGTTATCATTTAGATCATTTTTAATCTATGTAGCTTAAGAGATGTAAAACATTTTATCGTCTATCTTATACCCTTTGTTTTATACCCTATGGCATTCACTACAATAGAATGCACACGTTCTCTTTTGCTCATTTGACTTACAGCATTGATACCAGACAGTTGCTGTGACAACTGCAGCATGATGGCAACAAAGATGGGCTGGCGGTACACAGGGGAGCGGAAAAGTTCAGGGATGGTCACCTTCTTTTCCTTCATCATCTGCTGGCTCTCCTCCTTCATCTCCTCCATTTCCTCACTCACCTCATCAGTACCCCGTAGTTTAATTAGGACTGGAAGACAGTAGTTATATCTATATTATTATGTTACAACTGTCTAGCAGTATATTCAACGGTTTTGGCAGAAATTGTGTGCATAAAAGATTTATTTGTGTAACTTCAGATATACAGGTGTTGTTTACAATGAGTTTCTATTGCGTATTTGAGTGTCTGAACATGAATGTGTCTTGAAAGGATTTCCAATCCAATGAACATGCCTACCTGCCTCTTTGTACTGTAATCTACAGTGGCTTGCAAAAGTATTCGGCCCCCTTGAACTTTCCCACATTTTGTCACATTACAGCCACAAACATGAATCAATGTTATTGGAATTCCAGGTCAAAGACCAATACAAAGTGGTGTACACGTGAGAAGTGGAACCAAAATCATACATGATTCCAAACATTTTTTACAAATAAATAACTGCAAAGTGGGGTGTGCGTAATTATTCAGCCCCCTGAGTCAATACTTTGTAGAACCACCTTTTGCTGCAATTCCAGCTGCCAGTCTTTTAGGGTATGTCTCTACCAGCTTTGCACATCTAGAGACTGAAATCCTTGCCCATTCTTTGCAAAACAGCTCCAGCTCAGTCAGATTAGATGGACAGCGTTTGTGAACAGCAGTTTTCAGATCTTGCCACAGATTCTGGATTGGATTTAGATCTGGACTTTGACTGGGCCATTCTAACACATGGATATGTTTTGTTTTAAACCATTCCATTGTTGCCCTGGCTTTATGTTTAGGGTGGTTGTCCTGCTGGAAGGTGAACCTCCGCCCCAGTCTCAAGTCTTTTGCAGACTCCAAGAGGTTTTCTTCCAAGATTGCCCTGTATTTGGCTCCATCCATCTTCCCATCAACTCTGACCAGCTTCCCTGTCCCTGCTGAAGAGAAGCACCCCCAGAGCATGATGCTGCCACCACCATATGTGACAGTGGGGATGGTGTGTTCAGAGTGATGTGCAGTGTTAGTTTTCCGCCACACATAGCGTTTTGCATTTTGGTCTCATCTGACCAGAGCACCTTCTTCCACATGTTTGCTGTGTCCCCCACATGGCTTGTGGCAAACTGCAAACGGGACTTCTTATGGTTTTCTGTTAACAATGGCTTTCTTCTTGCCACTCTTCCATAAAGGCCAACTTTGTGCAGTGCACGACTAATAGTTGTCCTATGGACAGATTCCCCCACCTGAGCTGTAGATCTCTGCAGCTCGTCCAGAGTCACCATGGGCCTCTTGGCTGCATTTCTGATCAGCGCTCTCCTTGTTCGGCCTGTGAGTTTAGGTGGACGGCCTTGTCTTGGTAGGTTTACAGTTGTGCCATACTCCTTCCATTTCTGAATGATGGCTTGAACAGTGCTCCGTGGGATGTTCAAGGCTTGGGAAATCTTTTTGTAGCCTAAGCCTGCTTTAAATTTCTCAATAACTTTATCCCTGACCTGTCTGCTGTGTTCTTTGGACTTCATGGTGTTGTTGCTCCCAATATTCTCTTAGACAACCTCTGAGGCCGTCACAGGGCAGTTGTGGAGCTGTTTTGCAAAGAAGAATGGGCAAGGATTTCAGTCTGTAGATGTGCAAAGCTGGTAGAGACAGACCCTAAAAGACTGGCAGCTGGAATTGCAGCAAAAGGTGGTTCTACAAAGTATTGACTCAGGGGGCTGAATAATTACGCACACCCCACTTTGCAGTTATTTATTTGTAAAAAATGTTTGGAATCATGTATGATTTTCATTCCACTTCTCACGTGTACACCACTTTGTATTGGTCTTTCACCTGGAATTCCAATAACATTGATTCATGTTTGTGGCTGTAATGTGACAAAATGTGGGAAAGTTCAAGGGGGCCGAATACTTTTGCAAGCCACTGTATAATCCATGAATGTTCCTGCCTGTCTGATTGCATTTGATTCTTTTTTCATATGGATCTAATGACAGCGTGTTCATCTTACCGCTGCGGGCTTTGCTCTCCTCGTTGCAGTTGATGAGGAGGTATCGGGGGCTCTCAGGACAGAGAGGCAGCAGGACACATTGCAGCACAGATGGTAGCAGAGTAAAACCCAGTAGGAGGGGCCATAGGGATGAATTCCCCATGATGGATTCAAGCCCAAAAATCTAAACAATGCATACGATACACTGCTTATTTAAAAGCCCAGACTTGGAATATGCACAACAGTAAATCAGTAAGGACATGAAATGCTTGAAGTGTCAGCATTTATATATTTTTTAAAAATTTAATTCTCCTCTCGCCCCTGCGGGCGGTCTTTCCTTCAAGCTTGGGTCCTCTACCAGAGGCCTGGGAGCTTGAGGGTCCTTCGCAGTATCTTAGCTGTTTCTGGGTCTGCGCTCTTCTGGACTGAGATCTCCAATGTTGTTCTTGAGATCTGCCTAGCTTGGGAGTCACTGCACCTAGTGCTCTGATTACCACTGGGACCACATCTTCTCCAGCTCTTCTGAGCCCTTGGTACTTCTCAAGCTTCTCGTGTTCCTTCTTCCTAATCTTGCTGTCATTTGGTATCTCTACGTCTATCACTATGGCCGTCTTCTTCTGCTTGTCCATTGAGTTCCTGATGAAGGCTTTTAGGGTCCTGTTGATCTTGTCCAGTTCCAGGATCCAGGTGTGAGGCATCAAGTCATAGGGCTTTTTGTAATCAATCCAGGCAGTGCATATGTTGGTCAGTCTTGCAGTCTCGGCTGACTGCTCGGTCTACCAGTAGCTGGTGTTTTGTGCCTCTGGTATTCTTGCCAATTCCTTTCTGTGCCCTACTGGCCCACATTGAGCCATGTGTCAATTCATCTTTGCCACCATGATATCTGACAAGAGCCCCTACGTGGTGCTGAGGCAGGTTATTGGCTGGTAACTGGATGCCCATCTCCTAAAAATCCTAAAAATCAGTATTGATTTACAATCATTCTATCAGTCAGTCATTCATTGGCAAAAGTCAGTCATTCATTGGTCTGTTCTGGGGGTCCTTGAGGATCAGGACTGTCTGGCCTTCGGTTAGCCATTCTGGGTGTCTCTCATCTACTAGCAGCTGGTTCATCTGTGCCCCAGACGCTCATGGAGTGCAGTCAGCTTCTTCAGCCAGTAGGCGTGAACCATGTCAGGGCCTCGTGCTGTCCAACTCTTCATACTGGAGACCCTTTCTTGGATGTCTGCCACTGTGATGGTTACTGGAACCTGTTCAGGGAGGTTGCTGTGGTCTGCCCTCAGATCCACTAGCCACTGAGCATTGCTGCTATCTGTTGCGTCCTTCCAGTATTGCTCCGTCTCTAGCCTTGGTGGTGCTGTTCTCATATTGTTCCCCTGCCACTGACATTACACCTTGGATGGTTCCGTGGAGAATAACTGGTTTATTCTCCTGCCTTCTATCTCTCTGGTGTACCTCTTCAAGCGGGTGGCCAAGGCTGTGAGTCCCCTATAAGTACTGTGTATTTGCAATGTAAACTTGGGAAACATTTTTATTCCACTTTTTATATAATTACCTGGAAGTCACTAAAATTATCTACAGTATAGTTGTGTCTTATCCTGTAAAAACTGCAGTATTGTCAATGCGTTGCCAGGCCTTCACTGCAGCTGCCTTGTTTGTTGGCATCTGTGTCTTCATTTTGTCTTCAGTAACTGAAAAGCACGATCTATTGGATCGAAATCAGGTGACTCTCTTGGTCATAGTGAATACAGTTTCTTTGCCTTGAATAACACTTGGGTGGCTTTTGTGGTCCATACTGTGAAGCAGTGCACGTGGTTAATGAATACTTTAACAGCATTTGGCTGAATGTGAGCAGAGTATAGCCCTGTAACACTAGACTCTCTTTTGGTGGTGTGCAAAGTGTATGGAGGCAAAAATCACAAAAAATATGTCATTATCTAATAACCTATGAAAGTGATTATACGCAATCTTATTAATCAACTGTTACTCAAACTGGTAAATGGTGGGAGTATTTGCGGTTAAAAATGTAAGGCCCTCACCTGTGCCATGAGAATGCCGATCACTACACCAAGCTGATGCAGCGTTCCTAATGCTCCCCGGAGAGATGTGGGTGAGATTTCCTCAATGTACATGGGCACAAAACCAGTGGACAGGCCAGAATAGAGACCCACAATTAAACGTCCAATAATGAGCATCTCAAAGGAAGCAGCCAATTTGGAGAACCCCATAAATATTGCAGAAATGAATGCAAGCACATTGGCCATGAGCATGGAGTTCCTCCTTTAAAAAATAATTTACCATTAATGCTCATTAATCAGAAAACTTTATTTAAAAAAATATGGATGTATATAGATCTTGTTAGCAACGAAGAGAGTCTTACCTGCCAAAGCGGTTAACAAAGAGACCGACAGAAAAGGAGCCAAACATTCCTCCCACAGAGAAGATGGCCACAGAGAGAGACCACAGAGCTGTTAGAGTGGTCTGAGGGATGGGCTCTGAAAACCTGCTGCTCCATGTCTCATTGTAGAAGCTCTCAATGATCTAAAACATAAAACAGTACACAGTAACAGTCTTATTGTAATACACATAAAGACAGATTAAAGCAAAGTGAAGTTGCTTTTATGTACACCATAGCACTTTAATCCCAACTTTTGCTTAGTGACCCTTAGTGATTTAATACTTTACACTCAGGGTGAAATACAAAGACAAATATTGGATACACTGCTGTTAAAGTGAATTGTTAAATGTTGTCATTTTTATGCTTACCATCTCTACATTGTTTTAACTCTGTGATGAAAGGAATTCCTTTGTCCCCCTCCCCAGTTGTGTGTGTGTGTGTGTGTGGGGGGGGGGGGGGGGGGGCTGTAGTGTTTTAATACAGATACATCCTATCTGGAAGATCTGTTTCTTGTGATGTAGCTTCCTGCTTTTATGACCCTTTTGGGCAGCAGGAGCACACACACACACACACACACACACACATTCTGGGCGGTGCTTTTGCTGTGATGTGTATTGTGTGAACTGTTTTCCCAATAAAAGGCAGCAAGCGGAGGCTGGATTTGGGGTCATTTTGTGGTAGATACCAACGAGGCCTCCCTTGCAAGTAAATCGATTGTCGACTGTCTTGTTTTCTTCACGATGAATAAGTCTCTAAACCAGTGGGGCTTGTGGGAACACAGACCCAACAGCTGCGTTGTCATTTAATTTCCAGAGTCTAATATTTGCAACTCTTTCAGAAAGTGAATCTTAATGACTTGGGTGGTCTTTAACTTTCTCTCCAGAACTTTCATCAACAGGTCATATGTAAGAGTAATACAGTCATTATCCTTCTGATACCATTCTAAGTTGGTGAACATGATACCTGATACGCATGTATGTATGTAGCTACATTTATGTCACAGCCTGTGGAGGCAGACCATGTGGAGTGTGTGAGAAGGACCCAGGTGCAGGCGCAGACTAGGAGCCAAAACTAAACTTGAACAAAAAGCGAGCCTTCATTTTGGGGCTGAAACTCACAAACATAAAACAAGGCAAAATGAGGGAAAATCTAATCACACACTGGGAAAACTATAACTATGACTTTTACTATGACTGGAACAAGATAATGGCTATGAGAACTGTGACATGATGGAGGTAGCACAGATGATGCGACAAAGAACAAAGGAAGACAGAAGACTTAAATACACACATAAGGTTATTAGGGGAAGTGGAGGCACATGGGAAAACAGCTGACAAGAATGAACCTAACGATGCCACAGTGGAAGTGTAACTAAAACAATGAACATGGACCCCAAGACCCCGTCAAAGTAAAACAGGAACCATAAAAAGACGCAGACATGACATAACAGATTAGATACACTAACCAATAAGGGAGACTAAAACACAGGGGTGAGACGCAAGGGGAACCTGAGAAACCATGAACTATAACTGTAACCTAGGCATGACAGAATTTAGCTAGATAAGCTGAAATGAAGAACACAAATGAAGAACAAAATACAAAGAAACTCAAAAACACTGGGTCGCATGACCCAGGACCGTGACAATTTAAAGAGGATTTTTCTTCAACCTTAAAGCAGCTCTGTCTAAATGTCAGGTAACTCAGGAGGGGTGCTCTACTCACTCTCTGTATAGTGTGGGTGGGGCACTCCTGACTTCACCCGAGGATCAGTGGTACGATAAAATCAGTGGTATGGAAGGAATACTTCTTCTTCTTCATTTTCTCTGATCATTGCGGTTTTCTCCGTGTTATTGTAGGGACCTTATAATACTGTGTTTTGGCGCAACATGACTGGGATTGAATTGAGTCTGACTTGTTTACTGTGAGTCTTTGTCACCACTTTGTTCAGAATTTTTAAGGGTAGAATTTGTAGGTGGAGCCAAGTGGCAGAAGGCTTCTACTTTGGTGGCCACAGGATGTTGTGGCTGCTTTTTGTAGATGATGTGGTTCTTTTGAAAAACCAGGTGGTAGCTTGAAGCAGTGGGAAAGAGAATTAACACCTCCAAATGTGACTCCATGGTTCTCAGCAGGAAAAGGGTAGAATTCCCACTCAAGGTCGGGAAGTGGAGAAGTTTTAGTATTTCTGGTTCTTTTTCACAAATGAGGGAGGAGGTAAGAGATCCCACACCACTGCAGATATGGGTGCTTTACTGGTCTGTTGAGATGAAGAGCGCTGAGCGTAAAAGTAAAGCTGTCAATTTACCGGTCACTCTATGTACCTACCCTCACTGATGGCATCAAGCTCTGGGTAATGTCCAATAGAATCGGATTGCAGATACACACAGTGAAAATGAGTTTTCAGCACTCAGCGTTAGAGATAAGGTGAGAAGTTCAGCCATTCAGGAGGGACCCAGAACAGTCAGAGCTAGTTGAGATGGTCCCGGCATCTGATTAGGATGTCGCCTGGGTGCCTCCAGGTCAATGTGTTCCGGGTATGTCCTATTTGGAGGAGGTCCCAGCATAGACTCAGGACACGTTGGACACATTATGTCTCCAGCTGGCCTGGGACTGCTTAGGCTGCTTCCAACACGATCTGCCCCCAGATAAGGGATAAAAAAGTGGATGGATGGTCACCCTGGATGTATTTAGGGCCTCCTCAGACCTTCGCCAGATCATCAGCTATTCTGTACCAGTAAATCGGCCTCTATGCTTGCTTTAAACTCCTCGTAACCTTCTGTGCTGTTTTGCTCTTTGTGTCTCCTGTCACCGGTGCTTTGGATCACCCCCCACGCTAACCTGTTACTTCCTCAGATTGTCTGAAGCTGGTCTGCTATCTGCTACTACTCACCTGCTGCCTATCCACTGCTCACTTTAAATAAGAAAAGGATCGGAGAGATCACCAACCTGCCCTACCTCCACTCTGAACACAAGTGGATGGGGTGATGCAGGTGAGAAAGAACGCTTCATGTCTCTTTGAAACCAAAACAATACAATTCGACAGCTTGTGCAACTATTTGAAAAGCTTGGGAAGTAGGAGTGCTGTTTTGCTGTAAAGGCAGCCATCACAACACTCTCTGTCAAATGCAAAAACACAAAGGTGCTGAAACTCTTTGAACACTGTTGTTGTAGTTATTTTGGTTTTGGACACATTATGTCTCCAGCTGGCCTGGGACTGCTTGGGCTGCTTCCAACACGATGTGGCCCCGGATAAGGGATAAAAAGTGGATGGATGGATCTTGCAAATTCTAGTTGGAAGAGGCCCTGAATTCATAAAAAATGTTCTTTTCAGTCACCTGAACTTTTCACTATGTGTTAACAGCATTTAATACTGAAACACGTTTGTTTGAGATGGGCCTGTTTAAGCCAGATAAATTAATACATGTGAAAACAGTAAATATACCACATAGATTCAGCTCCAAAACCTTAACTGAAAAAAGAAAAAGTGGCATTTAATATTTTAATCTTCATCAGTGAAACTAAATACTGTATCGCTACTCTAATTCCATTTGTTCTCACACATTTTCAAATATGTATTTTTTCCTCTTTTTACATTCTTCTTTCAGACAATAAAACACTCACAGTTTGAGGAGCATTGATGACACCAGTGTTGTAGCCAAACTGAAGCGAGCCAATCACAGCTGTCCCTACTGTGATCATCAGCTGGGGCGTCACCTATTGTTATAAGACAGAAAAAGAAGACTGATAATTACTGTTGGAAGAGGAAAAATCCCGTTTTAAACATGTTACAACCCTCATAAAACTGTGTGTGAATAGATCGAATTTGGTTTGAAGCTATTTTTTATTCTAATGACTTTATCACTTGATAACATTCATTTCTCTCGATCATTTTAATTCATGCAAAAATAAAAAAGCTAAATTTTCTTTTAATAGATTGCATTTATATAGCGCTTTTCAATTCATTCACACACTGGTGCAGGCAGCTACAGTTGTAACCACAGCTGCCCTGGGGCAGACTGACAGAAGCGAGCCTGCCATATCGCGCCATCGGTCCCTCTGGCCAACACCAGTAGGGTAGAGTGTCTTGCCCAGGGACACAATGACCAGGACAGAGAGCCCAGGGATCGAACTGACAACCTTCCGGTTACAGATGCGCTTCCCAAACCCCTGAGCCACGGTCGCCCCTTTTGATATGTTGTACTTATCACTCACTCACTTTATTTCTCTAGCTGCAAACCTCGTTCATGCACCCACACAGCATTTTCAATATTTGCCTTTGCTTTGTCCAACATTCAACTACTCACTGATTTGTGCAGTGTGGACACATGGTGTGTACACCATATCTTGCCCAAGACCAGGAGCCAGGGATCAAAGACTCAACCTTCCATTTAGAAGAAAACCTGCACTACTCTGATTGTTAAAGTCAAGTTTTACCAGGCTGCTACTCGTTTTCCTTTACTCTCTTGGAAACAGAAATCAGGAACCGCTGATTGCTCTAACAGTTGTAGTGCCCAGAATGAGGATTGTAATCCTGGAGGAGCTTCATATTGAACAATGAGCTGTTTCAGGAACCATCATCAGGAATGTGAGGTGTATGGTTAATAAAATGGATAAACTTTGTGAGCTGATCAAACCCCTGGGAGCAAATCAGAGTGAAGGTGGACGTGTTTCATGGAGGACTGCAGTATTGCAGTTAGATATGACACACTCAGACATGGCTTCAGGACTTTTTAGGTGAACAAAGAGGTTATTTTGCACTATAAGTAGAAATGCAGAGGAATTGAACTGTAGTTCTAATTGAAATGTTGTGTAAACTTTGAATGGATGGATGCGGCTCAGGTGGTCATGCAGGTTGTTTATCGTTGATGGATTGATCCCTGATGCATCGATTGGCATGTGTAAATATATCTATTGATCTGGTTAGTTAAGTAGCAGAGGGGGTTGTTAATCAGGTTCAGCTACTTTGGTGTTAATGAAATTAACAACAGGTGCACTAGAATACGAATACATTTGCTCCTCTTCATATTGTCTGACTATTTTTGATTAGCTTTACATTTGGCTAGGGTCAGTGCCACTACTGGTAGCATGAGGCAATACCTGGACCCTACAGAGGGTGCACAGGTAGTTCACCTCCTCCAGGATGGCACAAACAAGGTTTGCCCAGCTCCCCAGAACAGACTCAAGAGCATACCAGGGAGCTGGGCATGTTCATAGAAGGTCCAAAACTAATCAGCAGTACTGGTATCTGCCTCTTTTTGCAAGCAGAAAGTGGATTAGCGCTGCCATAGTCCTGCAAAATGACCTCCAGAAGGCCAGTAATGTCTCCCACCAACCAGTGACTTCTTGTGGGTGGCCTGTGGGCTCGACATCCTATAATGGGCCCTGTGCTCACTGCCTGGCACCATGCAGCCCAGCTGGCATTTGACACAGAATACCAGAACTGGCAGGTCCACCACTGGTGCCCTGTTGTTTCACAGATGCAGGTTCAACCTGAGCACATGTGGCAGACATGAAAGGGTTTGGAGAAGTTGTGGAGAACATCATACTGCCTGTAGCATCTTTCAGCATGACCAGTTTCATGGTAGGTCAGTGACTGGGGGGCTAATCCACAGAGACCTCTACATGCTAGGTAACGATACCCTGATTTCCATCAGGATGTAATCCTTGGCCTCCATTGTCAGACCCTACACTGGGGCAACAGTAAGCAGTCAGTTCCTGTAGGATGAAGGAATTGATACCATTGACTGACCCTCATGCTTGCCTGACCTAAACCCAGTAGAACACTTATGGGACATTTGGTACAACCAACGCTTCCAGGTTGCACCTCAGACTGTCCAGTAACAGTCTGGTCCAGATCTGGAGCATGCACAGCCATGCATACTATTATTTGTGAGTGTCATTTTGAATTGCTGCAGTAATATTTGGATAAAATGGACTAACCTGCTGCATGATGTTTTCACTTTGATTTTTGGGGTGTCTCTGATCTCATCCATTTGTAGGCTGATACTTTTACCTTCCATTAAACAAGATCCTTTTTTTCTTGACTTGTTTCAAAGTGTTATCAGTGCAGATAAAAGCATTGTATCATTGTGTATGCGACAGGGTGAAGGAAAGAAATTAATAATAATAGTAATTATAATAAAGTTTATTTTATATAGTTTATATGTATTTGTGTGCTTGCTCGTTCATTTGCAGTGCTATAGCTTCTAAACTACTATTATAGCTAAGCCTGTAATAATATTAACGTCTAATCCCTGTCATGTCAGGAGTGCTTCTGCTGTACAATCAATTACATCAGCATATACAGTACAAATGTACACAGGTCCTATAATGTGTAAAACAACTTTACACAAAATTGCATGGCATGCTGTATAAAAGTGCTTAAATACTTAAATTCAGACCATCTTAAAAAACTGCTTATCCACATACTAATGCATCAATTTTACTTCTTTACTGATAGTTTAAGACTGATCGTATTTTATTATTTTACAGACACTTAAAATCACTTGTTGTAAAACTGTTTCTGCAAAACATTTGTAACACAAAGACTAAACTTCTCTTCTGTTGACGCTGCTATCTCACAGTGTAATAAGAAAATGGAAGCACTGCTTACAGCTGTAAGAAAAAGAGTAGAAGTCCTGACTGTGCTGCTGAATTTAGGTCAAACGCACCATTAAAACATCCTAATTTCTGTATCTGAAGTTGTTGTTTCACTCACTATGACATGATGTCTGTTGTGAAAAAGTGCTGCCACATAATGGATTAAACACTGGATTTTTTAAATTGTTTTCCTGACCTATTTATTTTTTCAACAAACAAAATCTTCATCGTGTATGAATCAAGCAGCAGTTACCTTGCCACTGCACTCCATGGCAGCCCACAAAATCCAAAATCCAGATTGTCAGTAATCAGTCAGGTAATTTACTATCTACAAGAAAATAGTGCTCATGATGTTGCCTGCTAGACTTGAGTCCTACATCAGTGTAAACAAATCTTTTTCAGTTCCTTCCTCCATTCACCTGCAGCAGTAAGCAGCTTAGTGACGTCAGCACTAAGTGGATCTTAATGAGCTGCTGAGGTCCCAGCAAAGCAGCACTATCATGATGTTGACATCCTAGAGCTGAAGTCTCAGAGCTCTAATACATTCACTGACTGATTTAGTCTTAGATGCATTTAACAGGAAATAAGAAGCAGTTGAAATATGAAATTGCTCACAAATGTTTTCAATGTACATCTTCTTATAGATGATTAAAAAATGTAAATAAAAATTTAATTTAAAAAAACCTAGTGGGGGTTGTCTCTTAAGAGGATTGTTGGCCCACTATTAATCATGAGCCTCATCACGTGAGCCAAGGAGTGAAAAAGGCGTCTGTAATGATCACCTGAGGTTTCAGGTGAAAACACTGTGAGACCTTGCCTCACCCTGTCATGTGACCTATTGAGGTCAAAACTACACAGTAAGTGGCTGACAGTTGGTGTGGTCAGCTGCCGCTCTGTTCAATAATGGTTACTCAGAGTGGACACAGAGGAACTCTACTTTTCTATCTGTCTTTTACCTGATTTAGTGCTCAGTTCAGATAAAATAGTTACAGTGGGTGATTTTAACGTCCATGTAGTTGCTGAAAATGACAGCCTCAATATTGAACATACTGTGACTCACTTGGCGTGAGTGTAAATTAGCCCACCCACCTCTCAGATCACACTCTGGCTCTCGTTCTGATAGAAACTGAATATTTAACAGTGTTTCCTGAAAACCTTTTGTAAAATCATTCTTAATAACTTAACCTTTTACAATACCAGTGACCCTTTACAATAATGAATTACACAGCAGCGGGGAACACACTATAGCAGATGTCTCTGTGAAAGTGCTGTAACTGAGAGTATGGACGTAATCCCACCAGTGTTATCTTCCTCAGTGCCATGTGCTAACAGTGCAGAGCAGCCACCTAAACTCTGCTCTCACAGAGGTCGGCTGTCGTGTTATTAGTGTTATATCGTGTGTACGACTCTGGATACTGACAAAGAAATCCACAAATCACAAGTACTTGACTCCCTGGTGTAACTCGCATATACATATGTTGAAAAAGATAAGATGGGAATAACCCCAGGTTTGTTTTCAGAGCTTTAGCCAGGCTGATAAATACAGAGGGCCATGAGTGCCAAAATGAATTAAATAAATACATCATGAAGTATTAATTAAATGTGGCATCAATTAAAAATATATACATAGTTGATTAAATATTAGTTCGTTTTATTTTAAAACACTGAATTAATTTTTAATTAATATTATTGAATATTTTCTAGTCTAGAAATTAATGATCAAATCTTCAGAAATCTGGTCAATCTAACAAGATAGAGTCCATGTGCAAAAGTGCTCCAACATTTCTGGAGATGTTCGTTCCCGCTAACACTCAGCTCAGTTTTCAAAACTGCTGCTCCTCACTTCTGAGTGAAGGTAAAACCCAAGGTTTGACGTTGGGTTTAGCATTTCAACACCTGATTTGTGTGGGTTTTTTTGTCCAGGATCAGTATGACCTGAGACTAAACCACGCTATTGCTCTGTAGAATGCACTCCACACACACACACACACACACAGTTTGATGCTGAGAGATCTCACGTTTATTTCTGACTTTTGTGCAACAGTTCACAGTCTGGTCAGCGCCGGGCACAGCTCTTCCAAGAACCCCCTTCTCTCATCTCCCGCCTCACTAAAAAGGGGGAAAAAGACCGTCATCAGTCCAAACGCCACCAGCTGTGTTCTCACCTGCCTCCCCGGCACCGCCCCATTGAGCTGGGTGAGAGCTCCAGTTTTGCCCCGAGTGAAGTTCCAGTTCCCCACATTCACCTCTCCTTATCTGCAGCGCATCTGCAGCAGTCACCCTGGATGTATTTAGGGCCTCCTCAGACCTTCGCCAGATCATCAGCTATTCTGTACCAGTAAATCGGCCTCTATGCTTGCTTTAAACTCCTCGTAACCTTCTGTGCTGTTTTGCTCTTTGTGTCTCCTGTCACCGGTGCTTTGGATCACCCCCCACGCTAACCTGTTACTTCCTCAGATTGTCTGAAGCTGGTCTGCTATCTGCTACTACTCACCTGCTGCCTATCCACTGCTCACTTTAAATAAGAAAAGGATCGGAGAGATCACCAACCTGCCCTACCTCCACTCTGAACACAAGTGGATGGGGTGATGCAGGTGAGAAAGAACGCTTCATGTCTCTTTGAAACCAAAACAATACAATTCGACAGCTTGTGCAACTATTTGAAAAGCTTGGGAAGTAGGAGTGCTGTTTTGCTGTGAAGGCAGCCATCACAACACTCTCTGTCAAATGCAAAAACACAAAGGTGCTGAAACTCTTTGAACACTGTTGTTGTAGTTATTTTGGGGTTTTTTTTAAAGAAGAACCATGGTCGAATGACCAATGTCAACAACTAGTCTCCAGTCTAGTCTCTCGTGGTGTGGCTGTAGCTCAGGTGGTAGAGCAGGTCACCTACTAACCGGGTCGCATTCCATCAGAGTGTGAATGTGAATGCTAGATAGCAGTTAGAGGTTAGGGTGCTTGTGTGAATGGGTGTGATTGGGTGAATGAACGAGTTGTATAAAGCGCTTTGAGTGCTCAGATAGAGTAGAAAAGCGCTATATAAGAACCGGCCCATTTACCAGTCCTTGACATTGTCCGTGTCTCGGCCTCGTCTGAGTATTATTCTCCAGGTTGTGATTAAAAACATGGATATGAAACATCATAATGCAAACAGCTGATCCTGATGTCCTCATATATGTTTTAATATTGTGAACATCGGTGCCATTATGAGGAAATGAGCGTCAAGTCACATTTGGAGTATTATAACATGCTCCCACGTGAAGGTAACACTTTGGTTATTATTGTTTATGTATTTGTATTATTATTTGATTCTGCTTTGCTAATGCCAAACTGCTTTAATAAAATATCCTGTAATTAAAGTCTAAATTGTAGACGTTCTCTTTTTGACCCTTTGTGAAACAGTATTAATCCTCAGTATAAACAGCACTTACAGGTTACTGGAGCCTTTTAAAAGTTACAGAACCTGGGGGCCTACTATTCAGGCCACTAAACTGGGACCAGTTAATTACCAAGTGCACAGGTGTTACTGGCTTTCTCTTTTCTTATCAGACGAGTCAGGGTAGACGACTGGACAACAGAGGCAGTAAATGTTGGGCAAATCCCCTCATCCATCAGGCTCCATACTACTTACTGTTACCTACAGGATCAGAGGTTAGGGCTTTTTAAACAGGGAGCCGTCCTGTGTTGGGGGAACACTACAGGGGTCCTTTATTATCAGCTCTGATGAGGAAGTTTGAGCAGAAGTCAGAGCTAAGCTACGTTGTGTAGCACTCAGCTGGCAACCTTTAAAGTGTTTTTATTACAAAGCTTCAGAATATCAGGATGTTAGAAAGCTAATGAAGCTAAATAGTTATTTTAAACTTATCTATGGATTATCTGCTCATCACTGTAAAACTTCATTAGTTCAGAGAACTTTAAAAAGTATGTAAACTTGTTGCCTTAGAAAAACAAAGCAGTCAGTGATTTATTCATGTTTTAAAAAGTGGCCCAGGCAATGAACTATTCTTATCTAGCAACCCTCTTATGTTCTTATTGGATCTTAAAGCATCAGTATACAACTTATACAATATTTCACATTTTGAATATGAAGTGAACACTGTTGTGGCAAAGATTTTATTTTTATCAATAAAAACAGGCAGGTGGGGTTGTCACTGGAGACACAAACGTAAAGCAGAATTCATTTATCAGTCAGACGAGTGAACATGGATGCTTTCAGAACGAACACACTGTTAACAGGCTTTTAACCACTCGAGTGGAAGGTTTAAAGGTTTAAAGGCTGACTGATGAAAATGAAAACATTGTACACACTTCAAAATCATATTTCTCTGTTTTCATTAGACTCTGGCATATATAATATCTTGAGCTTCTTGACTTTCATGCATTTCTCCAAACCTTTTTAAAGAAAATATTTTTTACTTAAAAAAATAGCATTACTTCTTTACTGAGTTTGCAAGACCAACATCAAGAAAAAGAGAGAGAATTTTAATTGCAAAGAAACTGAAAACAGATCATCTGTTCAGCTGCAACACTGGAGTGGATTAATAACATGTAAAATCAAGCAAAATGACAAGTTTTAAAACAACCAGAGATATATAAAGTGCTGCAGACTATAGCAGAGGTACCAACAAACATATTGGTGCAATTTGGAAGTATTGTTCTCACTGCAAGTCAGTCAAATAAATAATTTCATGTGAGAATCATTTGTAAATGTCCTTGTGGGTCTCAGCAACAAAACAGTGCCCATAGTTGGTGCATTGTTTGGAAGCAGGGAGGAAAGGGGTGCAAGCTGGTGTAATCATAACAATGAATGTGCTTCTATACTTCAAAAAAAAGTTCTGCTGCTTCAGCTACACGTGGCTGTCCGGATGGATACAGCAGGCTGATGACAAAGGATGGGATCAATATCTTTGGAAAATGTTTCTGAGCAGAAGGTGGCGATGACCATGTTAGTCCTCGATGGAGGTCAAGGGCACTCGGCGGAAAAAGAAACTGGATCCTCTAAAGAGGTGACCCTGATATGAGAAGGAGCATACATTAAAAAATATATTGTGCACTGAGGAACTCCAGCTCTGGTCTTCTGACTTAATCAGTTCCAGTGTAGCCACAGCCAGTGTTAGTTACCCAGTGGATAGACACGACCTGCATCTACACAGTAGTAACCCATCCAGAATGAAAGCTTTGGTCATTATTTGAGACACATGTGATAGAGTAAAGAGATTTATAAATCAAATATCCTGCTTAGAGTACTTATGATGTCTTCAAACACAATGTTCCTGGTGGGTTTCTCCCCTTTAGTTATTAAACCTGTACTCCTATTCTTTGTAGTCCTATTGCTTGTGCTTGTACAGCTCTGCTTCAATTCAAACTTCACATATTTTGTACTCCAACAGGACACTGTGTTTGGATGTCTTTAAGTACAGACATTGGCTACCACCGTGTCCAAGTTTAAACATTCCTATTGCTGGAACAATACAGGATTCATTTGAAACAAGCTTTAGGGAAACACTACCACATACTGCATTAACTGTTGAGTAATTACAGCCATAAAGTCATTTAAAATAATTGGACATATGAACATAAATACAATGATTGTTTTTTCATATCCTAATGAAAACCCTTTGACATCACCAGTGCAGCTTGACTTGCTTACAATGCCCTGTCAGGCTTTTTCTCCAGTTTGCTCTATGGTCTCTGTTTTTCCTTTTAGTAACTGCTGGCCACTGAACTATCCAGACTCTTGAGTTGCTTTTGCAGTATGCTTTATGCCACTGAAATACTGTCCGATCAGTTGTGCAGTATTTTACTGAGCCTGAGCAGAGAGTATAGGCCCGTACACGTCACAGTTCATCCTGATACTTCTATCAGCAGTCAAATTATCAGTAAGTGACCCGGTTCTACTGGCATCCATACATGCACACGTTGCAACACTACTGCCACCCTATTTGTCCCCCTTACTCTCCACTATCCTACTTTAGTGTAACTAGTGGTTTCCACCTTTTTGTAAACCCTCTGCATTTACCTTCACAAAGGGGTTTCTTCATTATAGATTTCGACAGTGATGGACCGACTGCCCCCTTTCTTGACATGGCTACATACTGTGAATGGTTTTTCTGATCTAAGGAAGGATTCTGCCTCTTTAGTTGTCTTCTGTGGTATTTCAGGCCTTTTGTTGCTGAACCAGCCAGTGCATTCCTTCTTTTACAGATTGTTAATTTCAACATTCCTAAAGTTTTTGCATCCATCAGCATCTCTATTACCTCTATTCTGAGTTCCAGTGAATTTGTCATGGAATAATAAAATGGCATTACAGAATCAAATGCCATGTGACATAGTGAGTGTACCTTGTTGCTCAGGTGATTCCAGCAGTGCAGCCAGGAGCTAAAGACGGGTGACAGAGGAGGAAGTCCTGCAGCCAGTCTGACAAGACAAAGCTCAGCAGTCAGACTGAAGCATCAGCAATTATTTTGCAAAAAAATATTAAAAGCATATTCACTGTAAACATAATGTAGTACAAAAAGCCCCTATTCTGGGGACAAAAAGGGTGAAAATGGTGAACCATTTATTGTATGAGCTTAACATGAGTCAGATTTCGAGATCTTAATTCCACACATACAGTGATTTGGAAATGCTGTCAGACTCCAATCAATGCATACATGGTAACACAAGAGCAGTTCATGGAGGAATTTGTAAACATACTTAAAACTTTAACTTCTGTTATGAGCACTGGTGCTCGTACTTCATCTACCAATGGTCCTTGAAATATTTCTACAACTTCAGTTCTGCTGAAATTATTGGACATAACTTGGAAAGCACATACTAAAGCCCTGGGTTCATAGTATATATAGAACTAAGCTGCTAGAAAACAGATGTATGTGGCAAACTTCCAAAACAGGAAGTTCCTCATTTAGAATTACACCACTTTGTTTTTAATCATTGTATGAAAAAAATCTATGAGATCAGGAATCCAACTGCCATTTGATTGAAATTATGGATTTTAAATGATATGAGCTCCAGTTTCTCTAATCTTTGTTGATATGGTCAGAATAAATTGGTAAAACTAAGGTTTGTGTAATTGTTGTCTTTTTATTCTTTTGTATTCCACAGACCTGCAATCACAGCATCATGTTTCAGTTGGTGAGAAAAATGATAGCAGAAACCATTTAATACGAGTGCGATAAAAAGCTAACTGTAAACCTTGAAAGAGTCTACGGCGTCAGGTTTAAATCAATATTACATTTTAACACTAAATTGAAAAAGTTCATAACTGTGTTTAGCTTAATGACTCACCCACAATTGTTTACCACCATAAGATCAGCAACCAGCATGAATGGATATGTAAGGACACTTACTGCAATCTAATGAAGCACAAAACGCACACGGCATTATTACTGAATTATGACATACAGGAGAAACCTTTCATGGTCTGAAGAGAGAACTTACGCCCATCACAAATTTAGTGTAGCTTCTCACTGCGGAGGCTTGACTGAGCTGTGAAGAAATGTAAAGAGAGGGGCTAAATGTTATTCAATGAATTTACATGTCTCCAGAAACAAAAACTAAAACTAATGCACTTAAAGTTCAATAGTTACAATTGTTTGTATAATAAACAACAAATTACCATGTAAGCATATACAAGTGTCTCTGAAACACCTGCATAAAATGATGGGTTTTCTTTCACTCATCATTTTAGTTTTTGGTGTGTGAGGAGTTTGTGTGCTCCAGTAATCCCAGAAGCTTTGTTCTCAAGTGCAATTTGCTGCTGGTAGGGTCTCCGAAATCAAATTGGTGAGGAGCCAGACACCCTACACAGTGTAATAAATCAATGGTCCAATGTACCCTGCTCCGGACAGGGTCAGCGGGGATCCTACCCTGCCACCAGGAACAGGATAGAGGCTTATGGGTTAATGTCTGCTGGCCAAGCCTTAGCTCACAGCCTGGCTAGGAGCAGCATGAAAAAGCTAAGTGGGTTTATTCTCCTGTGGGACCACCACTCTCACAGGACAGGCTGTAGAGGAACAAAATAATAATATAATAATAATGGATTGCATTTATATAGCGCTTTTCGTGACCCTCAAAGCGCTTTACAATTCCACTATTCATTCACTCTCACATTCACACACTGGTGGAGGCAGCTACAGTTGTAGCCACAGCTGCCCTGAGCCAGACTGACATGAAATGTCGGTAACGGCACATGAACATGCGCATGGTACCCGGACACTATAGATCACCGGATGATTTTGTAATCAATAAAGACCAAGGAATTGACCTCAGGAGCAGGACTGTATCATGGCACAGATCTGAGGATGGCTACAGAAAGATTTCTGCAGCACTGAAGGTCCTAATGAGCACAGCAGCCTTCATCATCCGTAAATGGAAGACTTTTGGAACCACCAGAACTGTCCTTAGAGCTGGCCACCATGTCAATCTACATGACAAGGGTAAAAGGGCCTTATTCGGGAGGTGCCCAAGAACCCAATGGGCACTCTAGTAAACAGCTCCCAGCACTGCTCTGTGGAGAGAGGAGAACATTACTCCAACAACCTGCCCTGTATGGTAGAGTAGCCAGGGTGAAGCCAACTCCTCAGTAAAAGACACATGAGAACCTGCCTGGAGTTTTCCAAAAGGCACCTAAAGGACTGAAATAATGAGAAAAAATTTCTCTGTTTTGATGAAACAAAGATGGCTTCAGGACTACTGTGTGAATGTCTGGCCCTGCCAGAGCCCTGACTGAAATCTGACTGAAACGCTCTGGAGAGAAATGGCTGTGCACTGATGCTCGCCAGCTGAGGTTCCACAGAGAATGGGAAATAAGCTGCCCAAAAATAGGTATGCAAAGCTTGTAGCATCATACTCAAAGAGGCATGAGGCTGTAATTGCTGCCAAAGGTGTTTCAAGTATTGAGCAAAGGCTGTGAATATTTAAGTACTTGTTATATTTTTGTCTTTATGAATGTATATTTGCAAGAATTTCAAGCAATTGTTTTCACTTTCTCATTATATGTTATTGTATTCAAATTTTGCAGTGAACAATGAATAGGGCTGTAACATGACAAAATGTGGAACAAATGAAGCTCTGTGAATACTTTCCAGATGTACTGTATGTATTATGGGGGACATACATAAAAAATGTCTGAGCAACGGGTAATTAAAATATGAAAAAATAAACCTATCCTGTAAAATGCAAAAGACAACTAGTATATGAAGCTAAATTTTCAATCGTCATGAACTACCAGTCAAAAGTTTTACAACACCCCACATTTTCGAGTTGTTTATTGAAAATGATGCAGTTTAATGTCTCATTGCACTCTGAAATGAAAGCATAGTACAAATAAGTAATTGGAGTTAAAAAAGAAATCATGGAATCAGTTTATAGACCAAAGTGTATTCTAAACTCTGACTCATCAGAGTAGCCTCCTTTGGCAGATGTAACAGCTGAACACAGCCGTGACATTCTTTCTACAATAGAATCAAATATTCTCCCATATCTGTAGCAGAAGTTCCCATAAATGTGGACCTTGTAGGTTGCTTTGCTTTCACTCTTCTGTCCAGTTCATCCCAAACCAGCTCAATGGGGTTTAAGTCTGGAGACTGTGCTGGACACTCGATGTTTCCAAGCTCATCATCTTGTTCTTTGTTCCTGAGGTAGTTTTGGCACAGCTTGGACTTATGTTTTGGGTCATTATCTTGCTGTAGGATGAACCCCTGACCAACTAGGTGCATACCAGAGGGTGCTGCATGGAGCTGCAGAAAGCTGTGGTAGCTGTTTTGGTTCAGGGAGCGTCTCACTGTGTACGAGTCACCGACCCTGGATCAGCAAACAACCCCAGACCGTCACACTTCCTCCTAGGGCTGTGCGATATGACCAAAATCTCATATCCCGATATTAAGACATCTATCGTCCGATAATGATATAAATCACAAAAATTTAACATTTTCTGTAAATTCTGTGAATGTCGGGCAGCTCAACTTGCCTGAAGTGTTTCCAGCTGCGCGTCATGTACCTGGAGTCGAGTGTTTTAACCGATGCATGAAACGATACATTTTTAGACATAAGTGGTAACGGCCGCCGTTTTCTTTGCATTTATTACACAGCGTGCTGCGGGGAAAAGACTGTTCTAACGTTTGAGTCTAAGGTTTATTTTTTAGCACCTGACGGCTCTTTTTGGCTTCTCATCCGTTAATACTCTGCATCTTTCACGTGATTCAGTTTATTTTGAAAAGTCTCAACAGGATCTTGAGCTTTATTGTGAAAGGTTTATGTGGAAAATAAACAAGCGGACGACAACACATAAAAACAGACGCTTGTCCGTCTGTAGTGTGGTTATATTAAATATAAGAGAAAGAGAGAACTTTAGGAAATTAATATAGCCACTACAGTGACCATCAAAACGATGAAAAAATATTGCCGTAAACAGTTTATTTTGCGACACCACGAAACAAACGATAGCGTAAAATGAGACGATAGACGTTTTTATATCGTCATCTGATATATATCGTTATATCGAACAGCCCTACTTCCTCCTCCATGTTTGACAGTCGATGCCACACACTGTGGAACAATCCTTTCACTAACTCGACGGCGAACAAAGATCCTGTGTGATGAACTGAAGATTTCAAATGTTAATCCATCAGTCCATAATACCTTCTTCCAGTCTTCAGTAGTCCAATGGCGGTGTTTCATGGTGAAGGAAACTGTGCTCACTGACACTTTGACTTTCTTTGCAGTTTCTCTGTAGGACAGACCTACATTTATAAGTGTTATGATGGTCTGTCTCTCTTCCATTGTTAATCACCTTTTTCTGACCATTTTTGTAGCATCACACTACTTTCTGCAGTACAACACTGTTCAACTGATGCTGACGAGGGTTTGGTACCACAGTGTGTTCCAACACTGCTTAATGGTCTGCATGTATCAAGTGTGTCTCTTCTGTATGTTGTTTATTTGCAGTAAGGCAACTTTGTCATTAGCCTAGCCCAGGCTTTTGTCTAGCTGGTGATGATGCTAATGCTACCTCTACCTAAACCCTAGCTTAGCCTAGCTTTTTGTCCATGTGACTATCCACTTGTTAGGTGATGATGTAACAACCCTGCTTCTGGGTCCAAACTCCTCCTGCATTAAGGCTGTTGTCTTTTTAAAGTATTGTAATGCTTTGTATTTTCTTCAAACAACACTAAAAAGCCCTTAAAAACTGTAGGCCTCTCGGCCTTTTTATTAGCACTATTCATGTGCACTGCATCTTTAAGCTCAGTTTTTAAAACCTTACGATGTAACTTGAGTCCACAGGCTCACGGTCTGCCAGACGCCCAATATTTGTATGTTGGCATATCATGGCATATCATTCTCAGATGGAAACTGGTGAGGTAAATTTCTTCTAAATACACTGAACTTTGTGAATCCTCTTTTTCATGGATGCCTGGGTGTTAAATTTTATAGAAACATCTGGGAGAACAGCCAAACTTATCATTTTATTGAAGATAAAAGACCATTTTGAACTCTTTTAAGAAGAGTTTTGACCCTGAAATGACTAATAACGTCAGATGTCAAAAATATATTTTTCTACAGAAAGCACTCAGACATAACATAGTTGTAAGACTGTGTGTGGAAATGGGACAAGCGGAGCAGAAAAGCACTATATAAGTACAAGTCCATGATCACATCAGGATAGCCAGTGTCAACTTTAAGAAAATATTTTGCGTTTTGTATGATTAGCAGCATTGGCCAAATAGTTTTCTACGATTTAATTGCTTGCTTTGCAATCATTTATATAAAGTTTAGATTTCTTTCTAAATTAAGTGTTATAATATTCCGGTCTACTTCCGGGCCTTTCCTCTGTTGACAGGAATCTGGATTAGTCTTATTTTGTTGAAGGGATATAAATTGGAATATATTAAGAGATTTTAAATTATGAAAGGAATTTTACAGTTTCATGAGAGCTCTTTTGTTTGTAACATTGTAGCTCTTACAGTATGTTTTTGAATATACACAGGAAATCTTACCACATTAACAGGATAATACGTATAATACAGAGATTCATTTGTCAAGTGTGCAACCTCACATTGTTTAATCCCCCTTACTGCACTGCACTGTCCATTACACTTTACACTTGAGCCACTTAATGTTATCTAATTTTTGCATTTTGACTACATTTTAAATTCTGTTTTTTGCTTTGTGGAAAATAAGAGCGCTCTATCTTCTGAGGCACAACCTCACGGGTAGGTGTGGCTCAGGAGGTAGAGTGGGTGTTGAACATGCTCTTCAGTGCCCATCTAGAACATACAATAGTTTTCCTATTACAAATATAGTACTATTATAAAATTATGTTTATTGTCAAAGCTTGTTGAAATAAGTAAAGGTGACAGACTTACACTTTCATCCACAGCATAGGTGTTAATAAAGTGAGCCAGGAGATTACAACACCACAGAAACAGAACCTCTCCCAGGACATGCGGTATGAGACCACTGCAAACACACAAACACTGCTATGATGGTTGGAGGTGAAAGATCACGATATCTGAGCAGTACGGACTGTACTAATAAAAGCATGACTCACACATAGAATCCAGCAACTCCTTCCTCCTTGAAAATCTTGACCATACAGCTGAGCATCCCACTGAAAATCAGACAGACCTTTATTAACACAGGCAGAAAGTCGAAACAAAGGTTTTTCCAGTTTCATCTTGTGTTTTTATGTAGATGTGAGTGTAGAATGTTTCTTTTAATCCACTTTCTTCATCTACAAAACACTTGTATGAAATTTATGTTGTATAAACCAAAGTCTTACCCATACTTGACTTCTCTGCCAACAAACTGAGCCATGCAGCGTACTGACATAACTGCCAACGCAGAAAAGCTTATCAGATCATTTCATTCGGACAAGATAACACTGTCATGAGGACTGGGAACATGCTACAAACTGTAAACTGCAAACAAAGATTGATGCCTCAGAATAGTTCAATATGTAAACAAGTCTGTTAGTCCAACATGAGATTCCTGCTTCATGTGACGACTCAAATCCTTCAGATTTTAGGCCACTGTTCACAATCAGACATTAAAAGAAGTTACAAATTTTCAAAGTATGCAGTAAAGACAGAATTCAATTAAAAATACTTAATCAGTAGTTAAAAACAACAAAAAAAAGAACACAGTACTTCTTTCAGTTATACTGACCACGCAAATTTATTTAGAATACAGTCACATTTTAATCACATGTTGACCGAGTGCTTTAGTTTATAAACTTTGAGCACTTGATCTACCTCAGACGTGTATTCACTTTAGACTCACAAACATGCATCTCTTTAGATTGTGGGCGGAGCCAGATAACCCATTGGAAACTCTGGATCTGGAGTTCAAACCAGGAAATGTCTTCCTGTAAGGTTATTTAACTAACCTCTGCATAGCTTTTTTTATTTACTCAAAAGAAATGTTTCATGGCAGAATAAACATTTCCTGTTGCTGACATACCATGAAAAGGATGGGTGGCTACTCTGGACAGGCACTGGATGATCATCTCATGTGAGGTCTGGGAGACAAAGCAACGTAAAGAGAGCTTCTTCAAAGCCAGAAATAGCAAGACAATGTCTACAAATATCCTCTGCTTTCCAAATTTTTCACTTGATCATATGCCTACCACTTGCCTGTCTCAAATTTGCCTAGAGAAATTCCAGGGAAAAGATAAGAACTTCCTAACAGGAATTATGCACAATTTCTGGTCCCTACCATCATTTGGTTTCTCAAAAACAGTATTTCAAGGGATGAAGGTTGTTTTTAGATACTTTTTAGCATTGTTTTTTTTTTTTTAAAGGAACATAATCTCTGATGAATGCTTTCAGGACCTGGTTGAACATCTGCCATGAAGAATTAAGACAATTCTGAAGGCAAAAGGGGGTCCAACTTTCTTTTGGTCCATTTTATGGTCCTGCATAGGACCATTTCAGTTGACGGCAGGTTTCCTCATATATAAACAGCATAAAGTTATAAGTTATAAACATTACATTTTTTTATAATGACTATAATTAGTACTACTGATGAACAATGGGCGTTGAGGTCATTTTCCTTGATCATTAATATGCAAATTGTCATGACCAGTGATCAATGTCTCTGTGGCTTTCAAACCCCAAATCACACTGTGCCAAAAACTGGTCCACCCCTAGGATCGAGTCCCCCAGGACAAACAGAGTAATGTAGTGTTGTGATTTATATATTGGGAAAACCAAACAAACTCTGGCTAAGCAGATCAGATTCGGGGACCACGGTGTCAGTGTTTGTTTCCCTCGTTGTGACAAACGGCAACAATAACGGCCTTTTTTGTTCGGCCTCAAAAAAGGCAGTTCTGATATTTGTGAAACCAAGGACGCCATTGACTGGTCAATCGGTGGCATGCAGTCTGCTCACATCAAACTTTCAAACTGATTGACTTGGAACCAGAGCTGGCAGGAACCTGGTAACACCACCCAATGGGAAACCTTAAAAACCAGGTCCAGTAGGAAGTAGTGCAAAAAAGGCTGTGTTTGTTTTCCATCATGTTGCTGACCCGTTACCTGACTTGTAGTAACTAGTTCTGAGATGTTTTGCAAGGTTTATTGTTGTGGCATGATACCACGTTTCAGGTTTTACACTGTGTCCGTCCCAATTTTCTGGAAATGCATTGATTAATCAAATAGGATCCAATATTGTTTTCAAATAAACCCAAATCTATCAGTTACAGTATTTGATACTAATCATCGTTGAACTATTTACCCTTAAATTTAGGGCTTAAATGATTTTCAAATCCCTGTATTCTGTCTTTTTCACAACTTATGAATAAGCTGAATAAGGAAACATTTGTACAGTACAGCTACACTCTAAATGAAAGAAGTCTGGAACAGCCCTCACAGTGTTGTCTCACCTCTTTGACCACTTTCCTGAGTGAATTCTGCTGTTCGCCGTTCTTAAACAGGACGTCTACCTGCTGAACAAAGAACTCTGATTACCCTTCAAAACACACTATTGTGTAATCAGATATTTAAAGAACATAACATTCATCAACAACATGTTTTACAAAATGGAATAAAAATACAGGCACCAGTGCTACTCTACGCTCTGCTGAGAAGGTGATTGGCTGCAGACTCCCATCTCTGCAGGACCTGTACACCTCCAGGACACTGGGGCGTGCAGCTCGGATCACAGCTGACCCTTCTCACCCTGGACACAGTCTGTTTGACCTGCTCCCCTCAGGCAGGAGGCTCCGGTCCATTCGCACCAGAACCTCTCGCCATAAGAACAGTTTCTTCCCCTCTGCTGTTGGACTCATGAACAATAACCACATGACTGTTCCCACCACTAACACGTGACCCTACACTGTGTTCACTGCATCATTCCATGTTTGGACCTGATGATCACCTGCACCCATGTATATATCTACCTGCTTAGCACTTTTAATTCTTTAATTCTTATTTTTATGTCTATTTAAGCGTTATATGACAGTATGTTTGCACTAAGTACCGTAGCAATTTCCTAATGTTGTAAACCTGCTCAACATTTGGCAATAAAACCCTTTCTGATTCTGATTCTACAGCTCAACCTGCACAATCACTTAAAAAAAACAAGTTTATTTTTGCAGAACCACAAATGCTTATGCATGTTTTCAATAAAATCATATACATGAGCACAGTGATTACACTTTACTGCCTGTTATTTCTCAAAGGTCTATTCAAGCACATCAGCTGTTCTTATTTGTAACCAGTAACAAATAAACACCATTTACGTCCTTTGAACCTCACTAATATTTTGACTACAAACTGCAGCAACATAAACAGAAAATTACAGACCATGAATACATGAAAGGCAAAAATGAATTAATTAACAATAAAAAGGAATTTAAAATGATTCCTATTGTAACACTTCTGCTATGAAACTGTGCCCTGGCTGAAAATCCATATGATACAGCAATGTGACAGCAGAAGGATTATTATCATTGTGAAAATTCACTGAATGGGAAAAAGCTTTGAATGTGCTTTTGTCAAAAGACTGAAATGGTAATGACAACAACACTGAGCAGCAATACAAACTAAATTAAAAATAATATTTAAAGAAAAAAAATTAGCACAACATTGACATGAAACCTGAAATAACTTGTCCTCTGTCAGGACATCACAACGAAAAGGGAACACAAACACTGGAAATGCCATCCCACTGATTCAGGAGACTTTCCTCTAACCAGACAAAAGCAGCCTGCAAAGCTGGGAGAGCTTGCTGCTAGTCATCGATAGAGGAGAAGAGTAAAAACCCAAGGTTTCTTTTCAACACTGATTATTATTTATTTAGCTTTAATAATAGGCGGCAAGGTGACGGTAAATAAACCACTTCCTGTTCGAGCTGTTTCAGCCAATCACAGATCATTGAGACTACAGGCATGTCTCAAGTTTTAATCATCTTAAATTAAGAAAACAATGAGGATTTGATTTGATTTTATAAAAGTAGTAGTTGTGTTAGTGCAGTATAGTGTCAGACGAGTGCCTGTAATCTTCACACACTTGGCAAATGCATTTAAATACACAGGGGGAAAAACTGACCATCTTATTTGCAGCATGGCACTGCTGGGCCCACAGTGACCCTGTGCTGTATCTGAAACACTGTGACGTGAAACATTTAGCAGCATGTTAAAGTAAAAATTCGGTAACACTCCAGTATGGGAAAAGTCAGAGTGTAGTGTTGATGTGTATTAGTTTTTAATACGAAGACTTGTAAGGAAAGTCTAATATCAGCTGTTTAAAAGTTTGGTTCCCACACTTTGTGTAAAGTACAGAGCGCGCTCTCATCATTGGCTGTCACGTTGCTCCTGTATAAGCCTTTGCAACATATGCAGCTCTGTTTTTGTTCTTTTTCTTTCAGATTTTAAATAGTTGGTCACACCAAGCATCAATACAATATTCCAGCTCGTCCAGGTTGAAATCTAAAGATAACAAAGAGAATTACATATTTGTCTCAATTTTCAGTTTAATGTTAAGTTCAAATTGAATCACAGAGGTCACACTGTCAGAACTGCTAATTCAAATGACTTATACAGGCACCTCTGATGGATCCAGCTATAGAGAAACATCTGCTCATTCATTTTACCAAAGTCGTAACATTTGTACCATCTTAATCTCATTTCCTGCTTACCTGTTTAACTTTGCTCCTCACCACAGTAGAGATGGCACTGGATACAATACGTGGTGAGAGGCCGCGAAGAAGTCCTCTCTTTCCATCCACCTTCACAATATGCTGCGCTGAAAACAAATTCACGTCCTATAAAACATTCATACTTTGTCCAGTTAGACAATAAGTCATCCATTAATCCCACTTCACTCACCATAAGAGAAAAAGCCAGGCAGGTATAAGACTCTCCTTCCAAACATAGTCGTGCCCACAGTCGGGGGAAGAGGCTCATGTCCCACCTGGAGACAACAGCACTTTCAATTAAACAGATTTTCTACATGACCATTTTCTTTTTTATTCAACTACAGCTTCAGGTGTTTGTTTTCCAAGAGGATCCTGGACGACTTAAACAACTGACCAAAATATATTCAGACCCTTTAAATCAGTGACAAACAGAACAATTCAGATTTTGAAAATCCGACATAATGAGCCAAAATGAAAGAGTAAAAAAAATTAAACACTGAATGAGATGAAGTTAAAGAAAGATGACCATCACAGCAACATGTCATCAATTTGCCTTTTGGAATAAAAAAGCCACCCTCAATAAAAACCAATTTATCTGGATGTGCTTATGCTAATAGTAAATCAGTTTTATTTAATCAAGATATAAAACAAAGCACAGGTCTGATTAATATGTTAAATGAGAAATGGGTTGAGTATGAAAATTATTCTCATGGCTGGATTTTTATAGACATGATCCAGATTTGACCCTGGCAGATTAGTGTCAGTGTGTGACTGCAGCAGTGTGAGAAACAACTAAATCTGTTTTGCTGTTATTTAGAGGCAAAAATAACAATAAGGGACCAATCATGTTAAGTGATGCGGTTTACAGGTGACAAGTTAGAAGAAAAATCAGTGTAAAATTTGTATGTTTTTGGACCTCAGTGTGCTAGAACAGCATGTGTCTGTTCACATTAAAGTCTCTACTGAAAAAACCTTCAATAAATCTTAAATACAGATGGTCAAGAGAGCTGTTTGGCACATGAGTCCAAAATATTTCACAGTCGATTATTAAGCTGAAATCTAATGACTGTGAGGTGTACAGTCTACAGTCCTATCAAAAGTTATGGAATCACCAACCTTGATTTGAATAAAGTAAAACACAGTAAAAACTCTGAAAGAACATCCTCAAACTACAGATGTGACACAAAACTATCAGTCCATGCAGTTCAACCCAGCTGTCACAGAGTGAAGCCCAAGGTGCATGTTGGACAGGTCGTCCATCACAAGCATCTGCAGTGGATCGAAGCTGGTTTATGTTTAAGAACTGGAGATTCTGGCTTCATTAAACAGGCCCAAAACCAAATCACATTGCTTTAATTAAAGTGGACATGAAACACTACAAGAGTAAAGGTTCATTTACACTATGGAGACCTGCTCTCAAAAGCAGAACAGGTTTAGTGCCATCTTGTGCCACATGGCATCACCGCGTTGGTTGGTTAGTTGTGGCTAATAGACTTAAGCATTATTCAGAGATTATCTCTCTCATAAAATCATGGAAAGACCAGCCCCAGCACGGTATGTACCACCGGCAGACAGAGGAGGTGGCTGATATCCAGAAATCCTACCAGTGGCTGGACAAAGCTGGACTGAAAGACAGCACAGAGGCACTAATCATGGCAGCACAGGAACAAGCTCTGAGTACAAGATCCATAGAGGCTGGGGTCTATCACACCAGGCAAGACCCCAGGTGCAGGCTGTGTAAAGATGCCCCAGAGACAATCCAGCACATAACAGCAGGGTGCAAGATGCTAGCAGGCAGGACATACATGGAACGCCATAACCAAGTGGCCGGCATAGTGTACAGGAACATCTGTGCCGAGTATAACCTGGAAGTCCCGAGGTCAAAATGGGAGACGCCCCCAAGGATGACCGAGCTAAGATCCTGTGGGACTTCCAGATACAGACGGACAAAATGGTGGTGGCTAACCAACCGGACATAGTGGTGGTGGACAAGCAGGAGAAGACGGCTGTAGTGATCGATGCAGTGATACCGAATGACAGCAACATCAGGAAGAAAGAACACGAAAAAGTGGAGAAGTACCAAGGGCTCAGAGAAGAGCTCGAGAGGATGTGGAGGGTGAAGGTAACGGTGGTCCCCGTGGTAATCGGAGCACTTGGTGCAGTGACTCCCAAGCTAGGCGAGTGGCTCCAGCAGATCCCGGGAACAACATCGGAGATCTCTGTCCAGCAGAGCGCAGTCCTGGGAACAGCTAAGATACTGCAGGACCCTCAAGCTCCCAGGCCTCTGGTAGAGGACCCGAGCTTGAAGGATAGACGGCCCGCAGGGGGGAGAGGGGAGTTATATATATACCCAATTATTCAAAATAGTGTGCAGTGAAAAGAGAGTGCTTGCAGACCTTAATAAGTTGTAACACCTGGCTAGGTAAACGAAAGCATGGCCCCAAAATAATACAAAAGATGTTGCTTGTTCCAAGTGAAGTGTGTTTAAAATTGAGAGAAAATGGAAAAAGGACCTCACAGTAGAGCCATCAGAGTCTTTCACTACAGGACTCGAGGCTTACAGTTTTTCCTGTCATCGAGCTTTTGCAATACATTTTCAGTGTTTAAAACAATGCTGGATGTTCATTTTAAGTTTGGACGGCTTTACAGAATGAACACAACAGAATGTCTTGATGCATCATCCACGTCAGGAAATCCTAAAAAGTTGATTCTGTTCATCTGGACGTTTTAGTGGGAGAAACATTAGTGGCATCGTCAGTTTCAGCTGACTGCAGCTTTACAACCGTATAAACAGTACATTTGTAAATTCGATTATGGTTCGACGTAGCAGAGACAACTGCTTAGATTTACAGTATTTTTGAGGTGAGGCTCGGATTTAAAAGTCAAACGCATTTTCGTATTGATGAAGGAAACAAGATAACACTAGACTCTTCTGCCCATAGCGGTTATAAATGTAACCCACAGCAAGCGATTACATTTCACTGCTAAGCTAAACGAGTAAATAGAAGCATGAGTTGACATATTTCCAAAAACAGTACGGAAGCTGTATATTCATATTCAGCCTCTATGATGACTGTTAGCTAGCTACATCGGCTACCTGTATTAGCAGCTTGACGTACAGCAGCGGGTGTGTGAGGGTTGTTACACCCGCTCCCAGCAGAAACACTGCGGTGTCCACGTCCACGGTGGTTGGTGTAGCATCCTGCCCGACACCGACTGCTGGACCATGCAGGTTTTCTGGCGACTCCATCTTTAGTTACCGTGAACGAGGGAGACGGCTCATTAGCGTTCTGTATCAAAACGGACTACAACAACTTCCGCTTTTCAGAATAATAGTCTCAGCTTCACAGACGATTTAAGTGGAGACATTTTCTAGTGAGTAAAACGCAGTCGTGTTTATAAGAGTGAGAGCAGATTTCACAACGTATTCTGTCTAAAAATAGCAATCTGTTACCAAAACTCGTGAAGTCATAAAAACACGTGCGTGTATTTCTTATCTGCCTCAGCCAGAGAGCTTCCTGTCAGTGTGGACAGAGATTAACAGCGCCTCTTGGGTAGTCTGCCTTACATTCTAGAAATAAATAATAAACATTGAAAGGCTTGGGTAGCATTCTGGTTAAAAACGTATAAACTGGTATATTTTTCTTATAGTGCTTAATTTAATTTTGGATCTAGACGAAGCCAATTGGACGGACTTAATCTCTCTGTTCCTGGTGTTTCTCACTATTTTAGTAGCAGCATTTTGCATCTTTAAAAAAAAAAATGCATTATTTTTGAAATATTCCTGACGAAACCAGGAACTGCAAAAAAACAAAACAAAAACAAAAAAACCCCTGCATATGTTCATTTCTGATTACATACATACACAACTATCAGCCTTCCAGTGCTTATTCAACATAGCAGTGCTGTTCATGGCTCAGTCAGCTCATCCATCCATCCATCCACTTACCTAACACATAACAAATGTTTTTAATTTTTGGTTTTGTTTTGTTTTGATTTTTTGGTTTTAAAGTCAGTTACAGTATAGAGCATCCCTGAAGCAACCCAATTTATCAAATCATATGAGATCATGTGCAAAAATAAAAAACTAGATAAACATAAAACATAAAAAGAAAAATGCAACATTTTTGTAAAAAGGACAAGAGATGAATGCTGCAGGAAATTATCAATCTGGTGATAACAAAACCAATTAAATAAAAAATTTAATTGGTTGCAAAAGTGGTTGCAAAGCAATACATCTCACTATATGTTGCTGTCAGCTGAATTCTCTATTAATATTATTCATATTATTATTATCATTATTATTGTTATTATTATCATTATTATTGTTATTATTATTATTATTATTGTTATTATTATTATTATTATTATAATCATTATTACTATGCTTCCTATTCTTTCCCACACCGTTTGTCATGGAGGCAGAATTTTCATACCAAATCAACCAATGAGATGTATGTTTTACATTTTTAGATTTTTTAAATTTATTTATTTCAAAGAATTCTCTCAGATTTAATTTAATTTCAGATCAGGTCATCGAGACGAATCATCTGCTCCAGTCTGCATGCGAAATATCCCGGAGTCAATGATGCATGTTTTACAAAGTGCTTTGAGTGCCATGAGAGAGTAGATAAGTGCTTTATAAGAATCAGTCCATTTATTTATATGTTAGAAATGATACAGCGTGCTAAAACAGATGTTATCTATACGCGCTTTTGCTAATAGTAAATCATCTCTAATCATAATATAATCAAAGTATAAATCTAATTAATGTGTTGAATGAGAAATGCAATTTGAGAAATAAAAATTATTCCAATGTTTGAATTTTGTGTGTGTAGACATGATTCCTAATCATCCTTGGCAGATGTGTGTGTGTGTGTGTGTGTGTGTGTGTGTGTGTGTGTGGCTGGCTGCAGGAATGTGAAAGATACGATAGTATGAGTCTCCGCCCAGCATTATTCATGATTCTGAGTGAGAAAAAGGGTATTAAAAATGTTGTAGATGCTAAACACAGAATCATAATTTATGATGATTTCAATGCAGCAGACCCCTCCAAGCACTCGGAGGGATCTGCTGATAGTTCATCATGCTATTAACTATCAGTAGACCCTCCAAGCATCTGGGTCATTAAAACATGGCCAGATATTTGCTCTCCAACTACAGGACTGTTTTGATCTGATTGGTTCACTCAGTCTGTCCTTTTCTACATTAAGTGTTTTAAGAAAATGTGACAGTGACAAAAACCATCTAGGTTCTTCCTAACCGAAAACCTTGGATGACAAGTGAAGTAGACTACAGGCTCTGATCAGAACTCATAAATCAGCCTTCAGGCTGAGAGGCAGTTCTCTGTACAGCACTGCCAGATCCAACCTGCAGAGGGCCATCAAACGTGCCAAGGAGGCCTACAGGAGGCGGATAGAGGGCGTCCTTACTGACAACAACCCCTGCCAGATGTGGAGAGGTATCCAAACTCTCACTAACTAACTAACTAGCCCCCCCAACCTCCAACAGCAGCCTCAAACTCGCAGAGGAGCTCAACAACTTCTTTGCTCAGTTTGAGGCCACCCCTGAAGCTGAATGTTCTTAAAACAGAAGAACTCATAATGGACTTCAGGAGGCACAGACAGGTCCACTCTCCTCTGATTATAAATGGAAAATGGGTGGAATCTGTCTCCACCTTCAGGTTTCTGGGCACCCACATCTCTGCTGTTCTCACCTGGACCCACAACACCACCGCCCGGTAAAGAAGACCCAGCAGCAGCTGCACTTCCTCCCTGTCCTGGGGAAGAATAAACTGGACCAGAAGCTGCTGCTGGCCTTCTACCACTCCTCAGAGGAGAGTGTGCTGGCATTTGCCAGAGAACACCAAGATTGGCAACTTGGCCACTGGCACCCTGTGCTCTTCACAGATGAAAGCAGGTTCACACTGAACACATGTGACAGACGTGACAGAGTCTGGAGACGCCGTGGAGAACGTTCTGCTGCCTGCAGCATCTTCCAGCATGACCAGTTTGGCAGTGGTCAGTAATGGTGTGGGGTGGCATTTCTTTGGGGGGGGGCGCACAGCCTTCCATTTGCTCGCCAGAGGTAGCCTGACTGCCATTAGGTACCGAGATGAGGTCCTCAGACCCCTTGTGAGACCATATGCTGGTGCGGTTGGCCCTGGGTTCCTCATAATGCAAGACAATGCTAGACTTCATGTGGCTGGAGTGTGTCAGCAGTTCCTGCAAGACGAAGGCATTGATGCTATGGACTGGCCTGCTCGTTCCCCAGACCTGAATTGAGCACATCTGGGACATCAGGTCTCGCTCCATCCACCACTTTGCACCACAGACTGTCCAGGAGTTGGCAGATGCTTTAGTCCAGGTCTTGGAGGAGATCCGTCAGGAGACCATCCGCCACCTCATCAGGAGCAAGCCCAGGTGTTGTAGGGAGGTCATACAGGCACATGGAGGCCACACACACTACTGAGCCTCATTTTGACGTGTTTTAAGGACATTACATCAAAGCTAGATTAGCCTGTCATGTGTTTTTCCACTTTCATTTTGAGTGTGACTCCAAATCCAGACCTTCATGGGTTGCTACACTTGATTTCCATTGTTTAAAATCACACAAAAATTATCAAAGTATTTAAGGTATTTAATAAGAATATTTAATTCATTCAGATCTAGGATGTCTTATTTTTGTGTAAATATACATATACACATATATTTACATATATACATTTATTTTCTCCTGCACAGTTTGCATGGAGCACCCATAATTTCTTTGTACATGTACAGTGACAATGAAGGGCTATTCTATTCTATTCTATTCTATTCTATTCTATTCTATTCTATTCTATTCTTAATTGCTTACAAACTGATCCTAAAATCAACTGTAAGTTTAACCAATAGAATTAATAAGAAAATTCAATAATGATTGTAATAACAGGCCTTCCATGCCAGAAACATTAAGTTAGGTGACTGATGTGTATATACATCTACATGTGTCAGTACTGTCTCTTTAAATGTTTTCCCATGACTCGTTTCATGTTGGCTTGAAATAAAATATCACCCTCTGCTGGTACTGCAGCTTACTGCGATTTGAGCGTGCGTGCACATTTCAAGCCTCAAGTAGAGACAAACTGTGACATCCACACAGTGGACCAGAGTGCCTGTTACACACTTGCATGATGTCGGGTTTAAGTGCTAGGTTTATTCTACACACGAGAACAACTCAAAAACAAGCATGTTGTAAAAGGCAGACACAGCAGATCAATTGATTTACTGTCATCATGACAGATGCTGGTTTCAGCTCACTGAGCATTTCCATTTACGCTGACAGACACAAGCCCTCAGACTGCTGTTAGATACATCACTTCACTAGACCATTTTATTCTTCTGCGATCTAAGCCAGAGGTAGTAAAAATTAGGCTTAAAGTGCAATCTTTTCTTCTATCACAACAGCCTGTGTCCATGCATCTTTCCTCAGTCTGACACTACTGATTTTACTGTAATGACTAAATGAAAAACAGACATAAAGTATTTTTGCCTTGTCTTCATACAAATGGTCATTGGTCAAATTAAATGTGTTGCCCTGTTAGTAACCACTATGGCTGTACTAATGAACAGCATTAGTGACTAATGCTTGTCCTTTGAGACGTCAGAGCAGCATTTTATACCACTGACCACAATATTGTATTAAAGACATTTAGAGCTGCAGCGGCTCGAATCATATCTGATAGATTCCAGTTTGTGCATGTAAATAGTCACATGTTCAACAGACTTCTGTGTTGGGACCAACACATTTTGCACTATACATGCATCCCTTAGACAATATTATTAGAAAACAATGCATACATGTTAATTCCTATGCAGATGATACCCATCTTTATTTATCCACGAAGCTGATGATACAAATCAACTAGTTAAAGTACACGCATGTCTTAAAGACATAACAGCCTGGATGACCTCTAACTGCGGTTATTGTACTTGGTCCTGAAACCTTAGAAACATTGTCTCTGATGAGATGCTTTCTTTAACTGTCATTAGCTTGGCTTCCAATAACACTGTCACAAATCTGGGAATAATTTATAATCAGGCTATGATTTGTGCAATATCTCTAAAATTAGAAACATCCCGTTTCAGAGTGATGCTGAAAAACATGCATTTATTAGTTTTTGGCTGGACTATTACAGTCATCATTATCATATTCCTCTAGAAGCTCACTGAAAAGCCCTCAGTCGATCCAGAATGCTGCAGCGGGAGTATTGTTAGGGACAAGGAAGAGAGAGAGCAGATTTCTCCCATGTTAGCGTCTCTTCATTGGTTACCTGTTGGATTCAGAATTTAATTTAAAATCTTTCTCCCCACTTCTCTTGAATAATCAGGCCCCATGTTATCTTAAAGACCTCATAGTACCTTAGTATCCTAACAGAGCACTTCACTTTCCATGAAGTGGAACTTGTGGTTCCTGGGGTATACAGAAATGGAAAGTAAGGCAGAGGCTTCAGCTATCAAACCCTTCTACTATGGAACCAGCTCCCAGTTGGAATAGGCTGTAGTGCAAACAGTAGTGTTATAAAACTCCGGATCTCTGTTCTGTAGTTTGCCATTTGGCCTGTCTCACTTTTCTCTTTAGTAAAATATTGTGATCAGTGGTGTCGAACACTGCACTAGGTCTAACAGGACCAGCACAGAGATGAGTCAGTTGCCAAATGCATTCTAAACCCTGACTCCTTAAATGACAAGTTAACTGTTTGAAAACGACTCTTTCAATAATTTTTTAAATGAAAAAACGAAGGTGAGAAAGCAGATTATAATGAGCTAAGACAGCTCAACCAAGTAAGGGCTCTTAAAGTAATGGTACTCTTAAAGTAATGGTTTTTAGTAATTAGTAAAGTAATTTTCTGACTTTTCAGCATGAAAAGTTGCAAGTCGACACATGTTTGAAAAAACTGGACATATTCCTAAATATTAAATGATAAATGGACTGGTTCTTATACCACATTTTTCTAATCTGCTTTACAGATGCTTTATACAACAAGTCTCACTCACCCATTCACATACATTCATACGAGTCCTGGGGCTCGGTATCGATTTCAGTTTCTATAACTGATTCGATTCTGATTCATTTTTGACTCAGACAGTCAGAAATGTTATTGTTTTGGGCAAAAAACATTTATATTTAAAAAATCAATTCAGGATTTAATGAATCGATATCATGTTATCCAAACTAAAATTGGTTTCAACAAAAAGCATTATTCTGTAGATAAATACACCCCATCAGTGTTATATGGATCAATCTTTCTGCTGCAGGTTAGGCTCACTTTAAACAATTTATATTCTGTTTAATCTCCAGTAATGCAGTCATGTGGGGACCTCTCTAAATAAAAAGATCTGAATCAACCCAGAAATACAGATCTGCAACTTGATTTTAAAAAGTATTTTTAATGTATTTATTAAAAAAATACAGCTGAATTAAAAGACTTGAGTGTGAGCTTCTGTGCGACATGTTAACTCTCAATATCTTTGACTTAAATTTAGTCAACCAGGTGATGCTAATCTGAAAGTGTTGGCAGAACCAACACTAAACAACGCTGCTCCAGTTGGTATGGCAGTATTCCTGAGCAAGACAGAGATGTCTCTGATGCCTTCATTGGAGTGTGCATGAAAGCACTTAGGCACAGAAAAAGTGCCTGTATGAATGTTGTATAAATTACAAGTAGAGTAGAAAAGCGCTTTATAAGTACCAGTTTATTTACCATTTACCACAAAGATTTCAGTGGCTCTGGAATAAAGAGGAGTTAACTCTGCATCCAGAGACAATAGCCAACCATGGCTACATACAGTACTGGAGTAAGGATGGCTGTAAAGAGTCATAAAAAAGCTTTATGACAGAATGCAGTATAAAGATGAAGAGATCACTTTGCTTTGGTATGTTTTAATGGATGTCTGTGTTTCACTACACAGGCAGTCCTGCCTCGCAGGCCCTTATGAAACACCACTGCAGTGCACTGTACAGACAGAACAACTAGTAGTGATACTGGAGCACCAACACTAACAGAGCCATGAATCAAGAAATAATTACAGACTAAAAAATACTGAATACAAATACTAGATATTATTCACGTAAACCAAAGCACTGATAGGGTTCTTCAACAAAAACAGGACATTATTTAATTATTTAACTACAAATTCTCCAAAAGGCAACAGGAGCACAAAAATGGTAAAGGGGCCTGCTGAATGAGTCAAATGAGAGGAGATGAGGCCAAGTAAACAGCGATCAATCACAGCTGCTTATGCTGGACTATCACTACTTCTTTAGCTCTACGCCTAAATAAAGGCCAGACTGAAAACGGTTCATAGGTGAAGTTGAGAATTTTAATGGCATGTGATTGACCATTTAAGAAATAAGTGCTTAAAGTTAAAGTTTTTAGATCGTGTTTAGCGCCGTCTCGTCTCAGCACAGAACGTGACGTCACTATTTTGGTTGTTTGGGTGGGGCTAATAGACTTACATTAGTAACTAACAACAGAACCAATTGCTCAAGGTCAAATAAGGAGATGGGTTCCCATATTCATAGAACTGTACCTTGTAATTAACTTGGGTTGCAGCATCTGGGAAGTTTATATACTGTCTTCTCAATACACAAATAGCCTTACATACTCTGTGAACGACTTCACACACTGTTGGTTCACGGAGCCCACATAAATCCCCAGCTTCTCTGTGAAAGGTGCCAAAAAAACAAAGTTATGAGCACCTGCAGACTTACTGGAACTGGCCATCCTCTTTGGGTAACAGATGAAAGACTGGGTTCCAAAATGAAATGATCTCCACATCATTCAATTTATGCATTTAAAAACAATCTCAAAAACTGCTGTTATCAAAAAATCGCAGTGGGTCACTTCTGTCAACAAGAATTTGTCTAGCAGGTGGTATTCACTGATCATCATTGACATACTTTAAGTGATCCATGTGTCTTCTTCAGCAAACAACATTAATCTGAAGTTAAACCCGCCTGCTGGGAGGTTTCATTTAAACTTTAATTTATGCCTAGACTAGCTCTAATCTTCCTTCAGGAAACAAGCTTAGCTAAGTCAGGAATAGACTTAGTCTAGTGCTGACCGAGGAAGCAGATTTCTGTTAGTCTGCCATAGAAGCCTGTTCAAATCTAGGACTATCTTTAATCTCCACTTTAGTGTTATGAGCTAACACTAGCCAGCACAGTGCAAGCAGATACCTGCTAGTTGTTGCTTGCAGAGTAATAAATGTTTTCATCGGACTGAGGACTAATTTGCTTTTGAAGTCAGCCTAAAGAGCCGACTTCAGGAACTTCAGGTTTTGGCAGTCAACAGACCTCCCAATACTTTTAGCTTTTTTAGTTAAATTCTTAATTAAATTCATGGCACCTTGCAAACTTATAAATCTTTATTCCAAACAGGGATCTTTTTGATACTTGGGACATTTTCAAATCCTTTATTACCAACTGCTTATTTTGTACTTAGCAAGATTTTTTATTATTTTTATTGTTTGAACATACAGAACAAACTAAGGAAAATTTTCAATCAAAAAGTAATTGTTTAAGTAGCTGCTGTCAAGCATTAGTGATACCTTCAAAAAATTTAATTATATTAGTGCTCTGGATTTTGAAAAATCTCCCATAAACTTGAAGTGGAAGGTTGAGGAGTCTCTGAAAGTGTTTTACACTATCAGGAATACTACTTTATAATTATGTGGTTTTTAGCTTTCAATTGAATTCTGACCTTAATTAGACGAAAACCTGTTATTAGGATAGACAAGTGAATTCTGAAAAAATGACTGAATCTCAATATTTCAGTCTCACGGGAGCAGGCTGTACTGACGTTGGTCTGACTAGTAAACAGCAGGTATGTCAGACATAAATCATCGGTACCAAAGCTGTAGGTTGTGAAATGAAAAAGTCTGCTCTACAAATTGATATAAAGCAGGTCGAACAACCACCCCCTGTTCAAGTGTAGTAGAGTGCTTAGGTGTTCAGTAACACGACCTAAATGCTTCATGTGATGGAGAAACTGTCATGTCTAAGCTCAAATAGGATTAAGGAGCACACGCAACAGGCCAACTGTGAGGGCTGGAAGAGAAACGTGCAAGGTGAGATGAATATTCATGGAGCAGGTAAGTGGATCGGTGATCTTACAGTTTTTCTCAGTTGCTTTGGTGCATTTCTCACAACAGAATTAAACTTTGCACAATAGTTAGTTCAACCTCCACAACATATAGTCGTTTTGGCACAACCTTGTGGCGGTTTCATGTTCATTTCGTCCAAAGGCAAATGCCTTTGGACATGAAGCAGCTGAGTAAGTACAAATATCTAAAGAATGGTCACCCTTGACTTGCTATTCATCACTATCTCCTTGCTTCTATCATGAATGTCACAATTATTTATACTTGTACCGGCTGAATAGTCATTGTCCATACAACTAATAGTCTTCATGTCATTGCTTGTGTCAGTGCACTCAAAATTGTTGAACATTTTGTCAAACAATTTGTACACCCATTTTGAAAACCCTATTTTTAAGGAGTTTCCATGAAAATCTCCATAAATTACTTTTCTCAGGTGAACTTTATCTCACACTAATGAAAATTGGTGTGTGTTACTCTTACTTGCAACCAATGAAAAGCCTCTTCTACCCAGTCATAGGTGAATCGCGTTACAGTATCCCCTACTCTACAAGTATATATATACAGTTTTTCTCAGTCGCTTTGGTGCGTTTCTCAGATCAGAATTGAAATTCTCATAACTATTAGTTCAACCTCCACAACACTCAGTCATTTGTGCACATCATAGTAGCAATTTCTCCCCTCTCTGAACAAACTGCAAATGATTTTGGACATGAATCAGTTGCTTCCATACATTTCCCTGCTGCTTTCTGACATTTCCATTTGCTTATGTCATGTCAGTCAAAAGTAATCATACCTATGGATGCTGAATAGTCGTTCCCAATAAAACTAATAGTCATACATCCATTGCTTGAGTCATCACACACAAAATTGTTGAACTAGTTATCACATGCCAAATATTGGCCATCTGTCAAGCAAATCCTATACCTTTCTGTATCATTTTTCCTGGAAATGGCTCCGAAATTGAACAATTGATCTCAGGTGAATCACACGGTATTTGGCAATATTGAATCTGTTTCAATTTCAACAATTGACAGAGTACTCAAGAAGAATGAAATCCACATGAAGCAATTGTATAAAGTGCCATTTGAACGAAACAGTGACAGGGTGAAGGAGATCCGTCACCAGTATGTGCAGGTAAAGCTGGTCTTCTATGTTCTGCACTGCAAACTGTTTTACAGTACTTCGTAGTTTCATGCAGTACACTTGCAATTCCACAGCACATACTCTACAATGTGTTTTACCAAATGCATGCATTACTGTTTGTTACTGTACACAGGCATATTGTGACATTGCATTTCTGTCTCTCTCTAAAGCGTGTACTGGAGCTGGAAGCCAGGGAAACACTGCACACATTCATATATGTTGATGAGGCAGGTTTCAATCTGGCCAAAGGCAGAAGGCGTGGAAGAAATCGCATTGGACAGAGGGCAACCACTGAAGTCCCTGGTCAGCGCGGAGGGAATATTACCATGTGTGCAGCCATCTCAGACAACGGCGTCCTCACCCATATCCCCCTTCTTGGTCCATACAATACCCAACATCTCCTGACATTTTTAGACACTCTTTACAGGGACCTAGTCCCTGAGAATGAGAGAGGTGGAGGCCAACTCAGCAAGTATGTTGTTGTCTGGGATAATGTCCGTTTTCACCACTCCCATCAGGTCAGAGAGTGGTTTGCAGCACATGACAGAATTCTGGTTGAATATCTCCCTCCATATTCCCCATTCCTTAATCCAATAGAGGAGTTTTTCTCTGCCCAGAGGTGGAAAGTTTATGACCGGCATCCACATGAGCAAATGGCCCTGCTAGCAGCCATGGATGCAGCATGTGACGACATCACAGCAGGGTCCTGCAGAGGATGGATTCGCCACTCCAGGAGATACTTTCCTCGCTGCATTGCGAGGGATAACATCTGTTGTGATGTTGATGAAAATATGTGGCCAGACAGACGGGAACGTCTGGATGTGCCAGAATGATTTACTGCACTGTTACATGTGCTGTTTATTGTTCACATTAGTGCACAGCTCTACCAAATGGGTGATTTTATGTTTACATGTATTCTACAGTGAACAAGTGACTGTAGCATATTTTTCTTTTGCACAATTCTGTAGGATTACAAACACTTCTACACAATGGAAATGTGAAACGTACGTATTCAGTGTCTCAGTTACTCCCAAGACTCCCATAACATCTACAGTGACTTCACTGCACATTTCAGATGGCTGTACAGGTAGGCCATAGTGCTGTCGTCAGCATTTTCAGGTGTCACCAATTGTTTTTGCAATGGGAAACACTGAAATTATAAACTGTCATAGTGGAAACATGACAATGCCATTTGACTATCTTGTTCATACAGATGGTGTCAAGACTTTTCATTTTGATGGCACTGGCAGTTTCATTGACATGGATACTTGCTTTTGCGGTATGGATAATCAATTCTGTGCATGTGACGTGCTTTTGCAGGCTATCCACTAGGTTTTGCAGTTTGCACTAATTGTTTTGGGAAATGCACTAACTGCTGTGCAAATGTTGATGGTGTTCTGAGAAACGCACCAAAGCGACTGAGAAAAACTGTAAAAGGTCCAATAAACCTGGGTGGTGGAAAAACAAACTGACTTTTTGATTGAACAGTATTTACACCGGCATTCATACAGAAATAAAAATACTAACAGCTTTTTTCTACTCAAACAGAGCTTCATGACTGAGCTGGATCGTTCTACCTCACATCAGTTTAGAGCATTTTCGGCTTAATGATTTATGGTCCAAATGTTAAACATATGGACCATATGTGCAGTGAAATTGTATCTTCATATTTTGAATACTTCTCAAGACAAAGTTTTTGAACTATGGCTGGTCAACTCATGTTCAAACCATTTTTTCAGACACTGAAATTAGCAGAATTTGAAATTTGAACACAAACATTTCAAATCACCAAAGATAACAGAAATTTTCACCAGTCTTTCATACCACACGCACAATTCTACAGTGTTAATGATCTGAAATGACCTGTAGCATCCTCAACAACTCCCAGAGAGTTGAAGCAGATAAAGAGCTGCTCATACCCAGAGACTGTTGAGACTGTCAACATAAACTTTATTATTATTAGTTACCGGGACCTGTTGATTGGGTCTAGATGGCTGTGGGAATCGCGTTTTTGGGATTGTTATTGTTGCATGTTTGATTTATATGCAAACTGTTCTGTACATTTCTGAAAGTGCAACTCACCAACAGCACACATCACATTCTTGTGGCTACATGAGAAGGGGCCGTCTGTCAACAGATTATTGAAGGAGTAAATATGACCCTGTTGACTATCTTTATGATATGTTTCATTGTTTAAAGTTCTGGAGGTTTTGGTCAACTTTGGTCAACTTACAAGATGGTTTAGAACAGTTGTTTTTGATGACAGCTTTACAGGTCTTTGAACTGCACAGAAACTGAACACACTTGAAGGTGGCCACATAAACTGCATTTCAACATATTCACTGATTTCTTGAAACTCTGTGGGGACTGAAAAAAAGATACACAGGTAACACTGCATCAGGCATTAGTAAGATATTAGTAATTACTTAATTTGTCATTTATATTATTCATAATAGTTTGTCATTTCTAAATACAGACATGAATATTTATTCTTGCTTAATAAGCTCATATACTGTGTTTGTCATGATCCCTCAGTTTTTGTGCCATAGCAGAACTCTGTGGAGAGTTCTCACCAGCATCCAAGGTCCAAGTTGACCTTGAAAGAATTTTTTAAGGAACCATATAAAGTAATATATCGTATAAAAGGGCATGGAGAGAGCTGTGCGCTTATTTGTGAGTGTTAGAGGTTTTGTTATTTGACAGACAAAAAGTAAACAAAGTCCTGACTGACTAAATACTGACAGAAAAAGAGAGAGAGGAAGGGACAGAGAGATTTTAGATTTTTCAGTTATTAAAACAAAAGTCAACAAGACAATTAAAAAAAAAACAACGCCACTGACAGTGACCATGCACCGGATGGGCCGAAGACCTGCAGGTCTTTTTGGAGACGTTCCATGCTACAGTGGAGGCGTGTTGCTGGCCGGCGGTGGAATGGCTGCCGCGGCTGCTGCCACTGCTGTCAGGGGAGGCCCAGATGGCAGCCCTGAGTCTGCCACTTTTTTTGCACAACACCGGCATCCCGAAGGAAGTTTGATGACATCTGACATCGGCGTCGGATGTCCGGAGAGGAGCAGCCATTCTCCTGGGTGCGGAAGCTGCAAGGTGGCTGCAGCCTGGACCCTCGGAGCAGGAGGTCCGCATGCTGCCGCTGACCATTCTTGAGCAATTCCTATTGCCCGGCGATATGGCGTGTTGGGCCGGTGACACCAGTCTGGTCCAGTGGACGGGGCAGTGCCAGGCAGCGTTTACACACCTGTTATACAGCACCATAGAAAAGGAGTTTCTGGTGATCCAGCGGGCAGTTTTCCTGTGCTATTACCTCCTGGGGTGCTTATTCTCTGCTCAGACCACGCCCCGCTCCAGTGGCTCCACAGCATGAAGGATGCCAACAGCTCTTTAACTTCAAGGTAGTCCGTAGGCCAGGGACAAAGATGGTTGTGGCTGATTTCCTCTCCCGCTCGCGGTGGAGGGGAAAGGGAGTAGGTTCGGCCAGATGTAGATGTGAGTGAAGTTGGCCCCCCCACCTTCTTCAAATCCAACAAAAGTGGTATCAAACGTTTGTGCTGGTTTGTGCTGCTAAAATTGTCATTTGTGCTGCTTCTGTTTTAAAGATATTAATGAAAAGGTAAAGGTCAAAAGGCCAACCAGCCCCCCCACATTACCCAAATCAAACAAAATTGATGTTAAACGTTTGTGCTGGTTTGTACTGCAAAAATTTGTTTGTGCTGCTATCATTTTAAAAATTTTAATAAAATAACGTCTTGATGCGTGCTTAATCATCCAGGTAAGTAAATCCCAAAAGGTTGATTCTGTTCATCTGGACATTTTCAGTTGGAGAAACGTTTCGTCACTCATCCAAGTGACTTCTTCAGTCTCAGCTGACTGCAGGTTTCCCAGATCTTATAAACACATGTGAGTGAAGTTGGCCCCCCTACCTTCTTCAAATCGAACAAAATTGATGTCAAACATTTGTCCTGCAAATTATTTTGTTTGTGCAGGTTATGTTTCCCTAATTTTATAAACAGTACATGTACAGTGAGAGAGAGATGTTACATCTGTCTTCACTTGCATCCCAGTCATAGAAGCGTTGGAGGTAGTTCATAAGAGATTACAGGATCACCCCAACCTCAGCAACAGGACCGCTCTCAGCACTGATCAGCTGTGTTTGCTTTTGGAACTGTCTTTTAATTCCACCTATTTTGCATAAGGGTCAGTACTACAGGCAGAAACCTAGGTGTGACATGGGTTCCCACAGGCCCCTGGTCAAAGTCACCAAACCAGTTCGTAAGCAGGTACAGGTGTGGCCAGAAGGGTCCTCAGAGGCACTGCAAGACTGCTTTTCCACCACAGGCTGCCACACACGACAACACCACAGACTTTCAGGAATATGTTTACACTGAGCAGGAGATGCTCTGTATCTCATTGTACAACTGTATAGTGACAATAAAGGCATTCTATTCTATTCTATTCTAATATACAGAAACTGTCATTGCCTACATCCCAAAATGCATCGATGATGTCACAGAGACCAGGTGTCACGGGTTGCTAGGAGGATCCACTCGCAGGACTCCTGAGTAGCGTTTAAACAGAGACGGTTTATTTACAGATCTTCACCAAGTGTATGTACAGACAGTGCGGGGTTAGTGCTATATACAAGACGTGAGGGGCAGGGGTCCAGGGCTCCAGGGAAAACGGGGAAATCACACATGCGCTCAGTTAAAGCTCTCTCTTCTCCACTAGCGACCAGTCACTCCTTCCACACTCCACACGGGGAAACACGGGGACGGGTCCGGGGAATCTAGGAACAAAGAAACACTCGTTAAGTCTCTGAGACGGAGGCACAGGAAACTTGAGCTAGACGTGTACTGACTAGAGCCTTCACAACAATCCAGCGTTGAACAGCTGATCTCCTCCTTCTAATATACCAGCTGGTCTGATGAGGCCCAGGTGTTCCCAATCCAGGAAGGCGTGAATCCGCCATGAGTTCCAGCAAAACAGGGGAGAGAAGGAGAGAGGGGGAGAGAGAGGGAAAAAGAGAAGAGAAGGAGGGCTGGGAGTGGAGAGATTCTGATCAGCACCTTGCCAATCCTGCAGGTCGTGACACCAGGACTATCACTGTCCGGGCCAATCAGAAACCATGGCTCACACATCAGGTTTAAATGCTCCTAAGGTTGAAAAATGCAAGCCTTCAGAGCCGGGGATTAGGTGAGCCAAAGAACAGCAAGGGCAAACCTGTCACGTGGCATCAGCTACAGCAAAGCTTCAGCGACAGCAGAGATACTTGGAGGCAGTGGCAAGGAATACAAACCATCACAGACTACAAGCCCACTCTGCAGACCGTGGGGAACAAATCCCCAGACAGTGTGTGGAGATCCCTTGCCAAAATCAGTACACGCAAAGCTCCAGGTCCTGATAACATCCTTGGACGAGCACAGACGGACTATGCTGTGGAACTCACAAATGTTTTCACAGACATCTTTAACACATCACTAGGGTCAGGCCGCCGTTCCCACATGCCTCAAAGCCTCCACCATCATTACTGTGCCCAAGAAGTCATCTACCTCCTGCTTTAAGGACTACCGTCCTGTCAAACTCACCTCCATCATTATGAGGTGCTTTGAACGGTTAGTCATGCATCAAATCAAATTATCGCTTTCCCCCAACCTGGATCCATTTGAGTTTGCATACCGGTCAAAACGCTCAACCGATGATGGAATTTCAACTGCCCCTTACTCAGCCCTCACACATCTGAACACTAGAGACTCATATGTCAGAGTGCTGTTCATAGACTTCAGTTCAGCCTTCAGCATCATCATTCCCCAGCAACTCATTCACAAACTGGATCTGCTGGGGATCAGCACCTTGCTGTATAACTGGCTGCCAGATTTCTTGACAGGAAGACAGCAGATAGTACGCTCGACAGCAACACCTCCAGCCCAAGAACACTGAATACGGGGGCTCCCCAAGGATGTGTGTTGAGCCCCCTTCTCTTCACTCTGCTGACCCACGATGAGATCTACCACAGGGGTGAAGTTAACCATCTGGCAGAGTGGTACAGCAACGACAACCTGTCCCTGAATGTGGAGAAGACCAACAGCGACTCTACTTCCTCTGCAAACTGAGAAGCACAAGAGATTCAACCCCCATTATGAGCACCTTCTACAGAGGCACAGTTGAGAGTATCCTCACCAGCTGCATCACTGTGTGGTATGACTCCTGCACTGGGTTCTGCAGGAAAAAATGATAACAGGTAGTGAGAGCAGCTGCACCTGCCTCATCTGGAAGGTCCTCTCCATTACAGGTGACTCCACTCATCCCTTCAGCAGCGTCTTCAGTTTGCCCACGAAGGATACTGAAGAGCCTCCGGGCCAGAACACGCAGACTGAGAGACAGCTTCGTCCATCGGGCTGTCAGGATGCTGACCATCTCTGAATCGAGAAGGGGGGCCCAAGGGTACATCTTTCGCCATCCTACAATGCTGTGATTGTAGCCATTCCCCACTTTCTGTGAATGGTACTTGTCAAGGGATTTTAGGATTTGGGGATTTTTATTATGTTATGCTTAAAAGTACATTTCATTATCTGGATGTGTTTGCTCTTTTAGTATTCAGCTTAAATGGGGAAGTTACGCTCTGTGCAGACTCAACAGGAAGCCTGCACGCAGCACAGTTCTATTTTATCTCTTCCTGTACGTCTCTGAGAATGCTATGAATAAAAGGCTGACAACTATTGCAGGGGGTGCGAGTCTCCCTGAGTCTCACCCGTGTACACGTTAACCTGTCTGAGCGTCTTTATTCTGACCTGAGTTGCAATACAGGAAATCTCCTGACATTTCTTGGTCCTTCGAGCCGGATGGGACACAACACTTTTGTGTGACCCCACAGGAAAGCCTCATCGAGTCCTGACGTCATGAGAAGCCCGCGCTGAAGTCTGTCGACAGCTCCTCTCTAGGTAGAGGATAAAAGTCCAGAGACGTGAATTCGGGTTCTGGCCAGCGTTTTTAAAAGTGGTCCACAGCGGTGGGGGTCGATGAGGCAGACCTGAGAGACCGGCAGTGAATCAGCAACCAGGTGAATATTAACACTCAGACACCTCGCGTAAAACGTTTAGGCTCGCCCAGAGGGGCTGGTAGCATTCCTAAAAGTAAAGGCTCGCCTGGAAAAGGGCTGGAAGCATTTTTAGATAAACCTCGTCCGTAAGACGTAGAACGCGTTGAAAAGGTATTGTTGTTGTTTTATTTTTGTTGGTGGAATAAGTTGATTTTACAGCACAATAAGGAGGCTGAACTATTCCACTAATTTGTTTGCTGTTGGCCACCCAAGTACTGGTGAAAAGAGAAAAAGGTCGTGTTTCATCACGTAAAGGTGACACCGCTTTCAAGAATAGCTTGAAAGTAGAAGGCCGTGTCAACTACCTCTCTCGATTCTCGTGCCAGAGAAGGTGCCGCAGTTGTGTAGTAGTAAAGGATTATAATGGGTAACGAGGCTTCAAAACTCACTGCTGACGAGCAGTGGTTAGAGGAAAAATGTCCAGGCGCCGGACAAATTAGTGCATGTAGATGGAGAAATCCAAAGAAAACCTAAATGTCCCACGTGGGAGGGAAAATGTATAACTAAATTATAAGAAACCCTCCAAGCAGAAATAAATACTGAAAAGGAAGCTAAAAAGAAAACAAAGCGTACACAAGAGTTGTAATATTTTAAAGCATGGAAGGAGGAATGAAGTGGAATAAACAAAAGGTTAAATTAAATTAGAGCTTATCTAATGTATTCAAACTGATAATAGAAATAATACCAACCTGTAAACTGGTATTAACAATGAAACATAGTTGGCATGACGACCGTGCCTAGAATGAATAGAATGCATGAAACCAGATAACTCACACGAGAATATATCAAATAAAAAAGAGAGATGCATAAGGTATATTACGGCTGTGTCATTGTTCAGCCAAGGAAAATGTCTCCAGCTTGGGAAGGTGTGAAGCTGCAGATTCACACAGACCCGTGATGGATACATAATAAAATATAAACTAATATACTATTGTATATTAGTAGTAAAGTAGTGTATTGTAATATACTGTTGCTGTTATAAAAAAGGAAAAACAATACAATGATAACATTAATAATGACATACTATTAATAGGAAGAGGCACCTCAGTCAGTTATGATGTGAGGTGGAAGATTGTTAAAAGTAGTCTGATTCAAGCTTAAGGTTTGCTCAAACTCAGTACAATGATATATGAGATGAAGAAAATAAGGAAATAACTACACTAATCAGGTGCAAAGAGACACCTGACCTGCTTGTAAACCTGTCATCTTAGATGAGACTTTGTTAAGATGAAGAGCAAACCTATACTAACAACTAATGAGCCAAACCCTGTATACAACAGCTAAAGCTACAAGACTGAGAAGCTGAATTAAATATGTGGACACTACCAAGCTAATGAGGAGCGGTGACGCGCATGGAGATTGTTGCTTTCGGTTTAGAGTGTTGTTGAGCTTTATAACTATTGTTTGCAAATGTTGCTAAATGCCTGTGACTGAGATGCTGGTTTTGCTACAATTGTATAAATAGAGTTTGAATTCATTACTGTGGATGTACAGTAAGTGACCACTATATATCTTTCAGTAGTAACCTCTCTTGAGGTTACTACTGATGCCGGTGTGTTTTAGTATTTTCTCCAGTTTATGTGTGTGCTGTGAGAATGATTAGAGGTTTCAGTTGTTTTTCTTTGACTTGCTCTTTCTGATTATGAAAAGCGTGTCTGAAATACTCGTATGGAAGCATATTTTGAGTGATTTTAACTGTGTGAATGCTGTGAGTAGTAGGTTTTGAGTGATTGGGTGTGATTTGTACAAAAGGTGTTGGTTTTAGATCAAGATTTAGTAGAATTAAAGAGGGTTTATAGGGTTTATAGGCAAAAGAGTTCGATTAGTCTGCAGAAACAGGAAATATGTGTGCCTGTGGTGTGTCAAGACAGCTCACAGAGAGAAACAGACGAGTTAAACTCTAAGAAGATGAAGCGAATGAAGGTTTTAAGAAAAGTAATGAAAATGATATTAATTGTATGCTTTAGTGTATCAATACAGGTGGATTTCACTCAACCTGGAACCTTGAGTACAGCGTCAAAAGCATAGATTAATTGGGAAAGTGCGAGTGCGAGAATACAGGGTATAATTGGGTTGAAACTGAAGGCTGAACTCATGATTGTATAGAGATGTCCGCCATGTCATAAACAAAAGAAGGTAAAAATAATGACAGAAATAATTGACAACTATATTAATGAACAGACAACACATACTCAAATTGTTATATGTGAAATTATTTTTGGAAAGAGTCAGAGGAGATAGTTTGAATTTAGAACTCAGTGATAAGATGCATGAATTAAACCTTATTGTAACAAACACTTGCAATGAAGAAAGCAGCTTACACTCAATTAATATGAACGCAAAGCCTTGATGCCATCGGCAATTTGTTTTGTTTTTGTTTGTTTGTTTTGTAAGTTTGGAAAACAAATTTGTGATCATACTTGTGGATCACAGTGACACATAATGATTAGGCATATGATTTGTTGATGCCTAGTTTTAGAGCTGTGAGCTATGAACTGTAAGCAATGCAAAGTTTTTCCCAACTTAGAAGTTTGGCACATGCCAGACAACTTTCCTATGTAGGCATTTTGCTTTCACAGTCACACATCAGAATTGAAAATTGTGGACAGCACACTTCTCCCTACTTTGCAAGATGGTGACGCACACTGCTGTATAAAGGAGCTAGGAAGCTAGATGAGGAAACAAAACCACGCGCTGACCTTCACAGCACCCCACAGGCTGGTTTCGTTAACATCCTTGTAGACGGTTCAGCGTCCAAAAATAGCCTTGGGCGGAACTGTGTAGGTTATGCGGTAACCACAGTAGACACAGTTTTAGAAGCAAAAGCACTAACTTCCTCACACTCTGCACAGAGCGCAGAACTCACGGCTGTCATACGTGCCTGTCAACTGCATGAAGGACAAGACATAAACATATACACTGACAGCCAGTATGTCTTTGCAGCTGTGCATCATTTTGCAAAAATTTGGCAGAATAGAGGGATGGTTACTTCTACTGGCAACCCAGTGCAACATGGAAATCTTTTAAAGGCACTGTTGGAAGTGATAATGTTGCCAAAACAGTTAGCATTATGTAAATGTGCTGCACACGAGGAAGGCAACTCAGAGGTCACTAAAGGCAATAACTTCGCAGATCAAGCCGCAAAAGCAGCAGCACAAAAAACTACAGACATTAATGTCTGACACCTCAATGCAAATAGCACTTGATGTGCTTATAAATGAACAAAAAGCCGCACCAACTACAGAATGAAGGAAATGGTTAAAAGGTGGAGCACAGCTAGAAAATGATTTGATGACTTGTAATGGCAAACCAATACTACCAAACTCCCTACACATATCAGCAGCATTATTGACACACACAATCATGTGTCAACAGGAGGGAGGGGTGGTAGATAAAATTTCGGAAATTTGTCAGAACATGCATGATTTGCCAAAAACATAATGCGCGTAATGCACACCACCTCATCCTCTTCATACAATCCACATGGATTTTATTGAGCTAAATGAATGCCAAGGCTCAAAATACGCTCTAGTGATCATAGACGTGTTCTCAAAATGGCCAGAAATCTATCCAGTAAAAAAAACAGACGCCATCTCAGTAGCAAAATGTTTGTGCAACCATTTCATTCCAACATATGGCATCCCCACTCTGATAAGATCAGACAATGGGACACATTTTGTTAATGAAGTAATCAGTAAGGTCTCTGAAGCACTAGGATTTAGCATCAAACACCACTGTGTTTACCACCCACAAAGTGCCGGACTAGTGGAAAGAAGTAACGGCACAATAAAATAGAGACTGAGAAAATGCATGGAAGAAACAGGGAGACCATGGCCTGAGTGTATAGGCCTGGTAAAATTGCGGATGAGACTGACACAAAGTTCTCAGAAACTCACACCTTTTGAATTAGAACTACACTAGCCGAATGGATGACTAAATTACTTGAGAATAAAGAGATTGTTCTAAACAACCAACTGCCAAGTGACATCTCTCCAGTGTCTTGCAGGTTGAAACCAGGTGATTGGATCCTGATCAAAGTACTCCAAAGGAAAAATTGGAGCTCACCAAGGTGGGAAGGGCCTTATCAAGTGCTGCTCACCACACCTACTGCCTGCAAAATAGCAGAAAGACCGTCCTGGATTCATCAAAGCCACTGCAAAAAAGTGAGTGACAACCTAAACGTTTAGACGCCGACACCTCTAACTCCTGGTGATCTATTGGTGGAGGGAGGGCTGATCGGGTACACCCCGCCCTCTTCTTCTTGCTGGTAGTCTACTCATCAGAGGTCACAGGTGTGTCTGGTCATCATGAAGACACTCGTCCTCCTAGTGGCTAATGTGCACTCCTGGTGAGTTTATTAACACTCACCCGAAAGAAAGAAGATGAACAACACCACGTGCAGACAAGATGGACACATGACAACTCACATCTTCGTGACATGACACAAGACCACATTCACCCATGGATGAACAACGCATGGTATCGATATATACATGACAGCACACCCAGGAAAGACTGCTATGTTTGCTCCTATATGCCCCCAACGACACAATATGCCACCTTGTACACAAAGGCAATGGACATAATTCAGGCAAAGTGTGCCGCGAGCTACGCCAGCCTTGGGTATCAATTCCAGGGAATCGTGGTCAACCATGAGGAACCTCTCCAGATAGGATGAAATGGCACATGTGACGAATGGTTCTGGGTTGACCTGAAAGTGAAGCACAGAAGTAAGGCTAAATCATTCCCAGTCTTTCTTGAAAACAATGGGAATTTGAGCCACAGCCTATGCTACCGCCAAGAGAACGGATCCACGCCAATGGGAAACACCACCAACTGCAAAGCAGTACAGAGACACGCTCCTGGAGGGCCCGTGAAGAGCAGCAACATCTCAAATGGCACCTTCTGGGTGCAAGGGATGGCCTGGCTCTGTGGCCAATGGGCCTATTTTATCCTTCCTGGGAATTCGACAGGTCAGTGCGCTCCCATTTTCAAGATAACCATGGACGCCACGTCAACTTCAACGTCAACAACAAGGAAAAGACGAAGCACCCCAGACCCCAAGCAGCATGATTCCGTGTGGGGTTCCAATGTCCCAGAGGAATTTAAACTTTGGACTGAAAGACAATGGGTTACCCCCACTCTTCCCATGGGTGGGGGTAGGAAAACACGCTTTAAGGGCAGAGACTCTAAACTAACGTTTTGTACTTTTTCTGAATGCTTCATGTAAAATCAGTGACGAACAGGATCAAGAAATTGACGCTCTGCGCATTGCAGTAATGCAACACAGGGTAGCATTGGACATGATTCTCGCCGAGAAAGGAGGACTATGTGTCCTCTTTAACAACACATGTTGCACATACATTCCAGATAATGTGCACTCGCCGAACATGACTGATGCTCTGAAAACACTCAGACAACTTCGGGATGCACAACAACGAGACTATGCCACAAACACACAAGACTGGCTTACGTGGCTTTTAAGCGGCTCTTGGAAGTCCCTGCTGATTAAAGGACTTGGTTTTGTTGGTGTTCTTCTGCTGTTATTGTGTCTTTTCACTTCAGGTGTCATACCTTGTTTGAAGAACATGGTATCAAAAATGGTAACTGCTTCAATTCATGCTTACATCACCCTATCACAGAATGAAGAATGATAATGAGATAGACACTTGGATATAACATACTCACAAAACCCACTATTTTATGATGTCTTGGCTAAAAATGTTTACAAGTGGCCATAGACTGATACAATGTTAGTGGTTGCTATGTACATATATAGAAGGAAAGATCAAACAACAGGAGGGAATGTTAAGGGATTTTAGGATTTTTATTATGTTATGCTTAAAAGTACATTTCAATTCAATTCAATTCAATTCAATTTTATTTATATAGCGCCAAATCACAACAAAAGTCGCCTCAAGGCGCTTTATATTGTACAGTAGATCGCACAATAATAAATACAGAGAAAAACCCAACAGTCATATGACCCCCTATGAGCAAGCACTTTGGCGACAGTGGGAAGGAAAAACTCCCTTTTAACAGGAAGAAACCTCCGGCAGAACCAGGCTCAGGGAGGGGCGGGGCCATCTGCTGCGACCGGTTGGGGTGAAAGAAGGAAAACAGGATGAAAGACATGCTGTGGAAGAGAGACAGAGATTAATAACAGATATGATTCGATGCAGAGAGGTCTATTAGCACATAGTGAGTGAGAAAGGTGACTGGAAAGGAAAAACTCAATGCATCATGGGAATCCCCGGCAGCCTACGTCTATTGCAGCATAACTAAGGGAGGATTCAGGGTCACCTGGTCCAGCCCTAACTATATGCTTTAGCAAAAAGGAAAGTTTGAAGCCTAATCTTGAAAGTAGAGATAGTGTCTGTCTCCTGAATCCAAACTGGAAGTTGGTTCCACAGAAGAGGGGCCTGAAAACTGAAGGCTCTGCCTCCCATTCTACTTTTAAATACTCTAGGAACAACAAGTAGGCCTGCAGTGCAAGAGCGAAGTGCTCTAATAGGGTGATATGGTACTACAAGGTCATTAAGATAAGATGGGGCCTAATTATTTTATTATTTAAGACCTTGTATGTGAGGAGCAGGATTTTGAATTCAATTCTGGATTTAACAGGAAGCCAATGAAGGGAAGCCAAAACAGGAGAAATATGCTCTCTCTTTCTAGTCCCTGTCAGTACCCTTGCTGCAGCATTTTGGATTAGCTGAAGGCTTTTCAGCGAGTTTTTAGGACATTCTGATAATAAAGAATTACAGTAGTGCAGCCTGGAAGTAATAAATGCATGAACTAGTTTTTCAGCGTCACTCTGAGACAGGATATTTCTAATTTTAGAGATGTTGCGCAAATGGAAGAAAGCAGTCTTACATATTTGTTTAATATGTGCGTTGAAGGACATGTCCTGGTCAAAAATGACTCCAAGGTTTCTCACAGTGTTACTGGAGGCCAAGGTAATGCCATCCAGAGTAAGAATCTGCTTAGATACCATATTTCTAAGATTTTCAGGGCCGAGTACAATAACCTCAGTTTTATCTGAATTAAGAAGCAGAAAGTTAGCGGCCATCCAGGTCTTTATGTCTTTAAGACATTCCTGCAGTTTAACTAATTGGTCTGTGATACCTGGCTTCATGGATAGATAGAGCTGCGTGTCATCTGCATAGCAGTGAAAATTTATGCTATGTCTTCTAATGATGCTGCCTAAGGGAAGCATGTATAATGTAAATAGAATTGGTCCTAGCACTGAACCCTGTGGAACACCATAATTGACCTTAGTGTCTGAAGAGGACTCTCCATTTACATGTACAAATTGGAGTCTATTAGATAGATATGATACAAACCACTGCAGTGCAGTACCTGTAATACCTACAGCATGTTCTAATCGCTCTAATAGGATATTATGGTCAACAGTATCGAATGCAGCACTGAGGTCTAGCAGGACAAGCACAGAGATGAGTCCACTGTCAGAGGCCATAAGAAGATCATTTGTAACCTTCACTAAAGCTGTTTCTGTGCTGTGATGAGCTCTGAAACCTGACTGAAACGCTTCAAATAAGCCATTCCTCTGCAGATGATCTGTTAGCTGTTTGACAACTACTCTTTCAAGGATGTTTGATATGAAAGGAAGGTTGGAGATTGGCCTATAATTAGCTAAGACAGCTGGGTCTAGAGATGGCTTTTTAAGTAATGGTTTAACTACAGCCAGCTTGAAGGCCTGTGGTACATAGCCGATTATTAGAGATAGGTTGATCATATTTAAGATTGAAGCATTAATTAATGGCAGGACTTCTTTGAGCAGTTTTGTAGGAATGGGGTCTAAAAGACACGTTGATGGTTTGGAGGAATTAATTATTGAAGTTAACTCAGAAAGATCAATTGGAGAAAAAGAGTCTAACTTAACATTGATGGTACTAAAAGTAGCTGTAGATAATATTACATCTGTGGGATGATTATTGGTAATTTTTTCTCTAATGATAAAAATGTTATTTGTGAAGAAGTTCATGAAGTCATTACTAGTTAACGTTAAAGGGATGGTTGGCTCAGTAGAGCTCTGACTGTCTGTCAGCCTGGCTACAGTGCTGAAGAGAAACCTGGGGTTGTTCTTATTTTCTTCAATCAGTGACGAATAGTAAGATGTTCTGGCTTTGCGGAGGGCTTTCTTATAAAGCAGCAAACTATTTCTCCAGGCTAAATGATGATCCTCTAAATTTGTGACACGCCATTTCCTCTCCAGCTTACGAGTTATCTGCTTTAGGCTACGTGTTTGAGAATTATACCACGGAGTCAGGGACTTTGGATTTGAGGCCTTAGTTTTCACAGGAGCTACAGTATCCAGAGTCGTACGTAGTGAGGAGGTAAAATTATTAACAAGATAATCGACCTCTGTTGGAGTAGCGTTCAGATAGCTGCTCTGCTCTATGTTGGTACAGGGCATTGAAGATGATAACAGTGGGTGGATTATATTCTTAAACTTAGTTACAGCACTTTCAGAAAGACATCTACTGTGATAAAGTCTACTCTCCACTGCTGTGTAATCAATTATTGTAAATGTAAATGTTATCAGGAAATGATCAGACAGCAGAGGGTTTTCAGGAAACACTGTTAAATGTTCAGTTTCTATGCCATATGTTAAAACAAGATCTAGAGTGTGATTAAAGTGGTGGGTGGGTTCTTTTACATTTTGAGAGAAGCCAATTGAGTCTAATAACAGATTAAATGCCATGTTGAGGCTGTCATTTTTAGCATCTACATGGATGTTAAAATCACCCACAATAATTATTTTATCTGAGCTGAGCACTAAATCAGATAAAAGTCTGAGAAATCAGAGAGAAACTCTGTGTAAGGCCCAGGTGGACGATAGATGATAACAAGTAAGACTGGTTTCTGAGTTTTACAGCTGGGGTGGACGAGGCTAAGCATCAGGCTTTCAAATGAATTAAAAGTCTGTCTTGGTCTTTGGTTGATTAATAGGCTGGTGTGAAAAATTGCTGCCACACCGCCCCCTCGGCCTGTGCTTCGAGGTTTCTGGTAGTTAGAATGACTCGGGGGTGTTGATTCATTTAAACTAGCATACTCATCCTGCTGCAGCCAGGTTTCTGTAAGGCAGAGTAAATCGATTTGTTGATCAATTATTAAGTCATGTACTAACAGAGACTTGGAGGAGAGAGACCTAATATTTAATAATCCACATTTCACTGTTTTACTCTTTGGTTCAGATGTGGATACTGTATTGTTCTTTCTTTGTGATTTTTTATGTTTAAGTTGTTTATTGCTGGTTTTTGGTTTGTTTTTTGTCTTTTTGGGAGCTGACACAGTCTCAATGGAGATGGGTTTTTGGGGGGGTAGCAGGAGGAGAGAAGCTGCAGAGAGGCGTGTAAGACTGCAACTCTGCTTCCTGGTCCCAACTCTGGATAGTCATATTCTGGGGGGTTTAATAAATTTGTCCATATTTCTAGAAATGAGAGCTGCTCCATCCAAAGTGGGATGGACGCCGTCTCTCCTAACAAGACCAGGTTTCCTCCAGAAGGTTTGCCAATTATCTATGAAGCCCACATCGTTTCTGGGACACCACTCAGACAGCCAGCAATTTAAGGAGAACATGCGGCTAAACATGTCACTCCTGGTCTGATTGGGGAGGGGACCAGAGAAAACTACAGAGTCCGACATTGTTTTGGCAAAGTTACACACCGATTCAATATTGATTTTAGTGACCTCCGATTGGCGTAACCGGGTGTCATTACTGCCGACGTGAATTATGATCTTACTGTATTTACGTTTACCCTTAGCCAGCAGTTTTAAATTTCCTTCAATGTCGCCTGCTCTGGCCCCTGGAAGACAATTGACTATGGTTGCCGGTGTCTCTAGCTTCACATGTCTGAGAACAGAATCACCAATTACCAGAGTTTGACCCCCGGCGGGTGTGTCGCCAAGTGGGGAAAAACGGTTAAACACATGAACAGGTTGGTGGTGTACCTGGGGCTTCTGCTTAGGACTATGCTTCCTCCTCACCGTCACCCAGCCGCCCTCTTTCCCCAGCTGCTTGGGGTCTGCCGGGGAACAGCTAGCGGGGCCTACGCTATCTTCGGCTGCACCAGCTACAGGGGCCTGGCTAGCTACGGGTGAATGAAGGGTGTGAAGCCGAGTCTCCAATTCAGTAATCCTGGCCTCCAGAGCTGCAAATATGCTACACTTGTTACAGGTATCATTACTGCTAAAGGAGGCCGAGGAGTAACTAAACATCTGACACAATGAGCAGGAAAGTGCAGGAGGGACAGGTGAAGTAGCCATGGTGCTAACGAGTCGGCTACGAGCTAAGCTAAGCTAGCGAAACAGTAAAGAGACAGTGAGTGAATACTTTGGCTATAAATTAGGTAGTGAGCACACAGAAAGGGTGATTCAGATGAAGCACGTTAAGATTATACTATGAAAAAGGGATGTATCAAAAGATTTAAATTAAATTGCTAAGCAGAAAAGCTACTCAGAAACACCACTGTGTTTGAGCAGGAACAGGAAGTGATACTCTACCACAAAGCGAGCGAACACCAAGTGACAGCGCCACCAAGAGTCAGGAGGACCAGTGATTTCATTATCTGGATGTGTTTGCTCTTTTAGTATTCAGCTTAAATGGGGAAGTTACGCTCTGTGCAGACTCAACAGGAAGCCTGCACGCAGCACAGTTCTATTTTATCTCTTCCTGTACGTCTCTGAGAATGCTATGAATAAAAGGCTGACAACTATTGCAGGGGGTGCGAGTCTCCCTGAGTCTCACCCGTGTACACGTTAACCTGTCTGAGCGTCTTTATTCTGACCTGAGTTGCAATACAGGAAATCTCCTGACAGTACTCATGGCCATTGATCAGTAGGCTTTGATTAGATGCATTGATCAATGGTCATAAGAATTTGCATACTAACAATCATGGAACTAACCCCCCAGCACATTGTTCATTCAATGGTGCTAGTTTCCTTCACTATGCAAGGTTAGGGGAAACCTGCAGTCAGCTGAGACTGAAGAAGTCACTTGGATGAGTGACGAAACGTTTCTCCAACTGAAAATGTCCAGATGAACAGAATCAACCTTTTGGGATTTACTTACCTGGATGATTAAGCACGCATCAAGACGTTATTTTATTAAAATTTTTAAAATGATAGCAGCACAAACAACAATTTTTGCAGCACAAACCAGCACAAACGTTTAACATCAATTTTGTTTGATTCCATTAATGTGGGGGGGCTGGTTGACCTCTGTTGACCTCTAGAAATTTTTGTTAATATCTTTAAAATGATAGCGGCACAAACAAAAAATTTTGCAGCACAAACCAGCACAAACGTAGCACAAACGTTTAACATCAATTTTGTTTGATTTGTGTAATGTGGGGGGGCTGGTTGACCTTTTGACCTTTACCTTTTCATTAAAGATATTAATGAAAAGGTAAAGGTAGCAGCACAAACCAGCACAAACATAGCACAACTGATTGACACCAATTTTGTTTGATTCCATTAATGTGGGGGGGCTGGTTGACCTTTGATGACCTGTAGAAATTTTTATTAATATCTTTAAAATGATAGCGGCACAAACAAAAATTTTTGCAGCACAAACCAGCACAAACGTAGCACAAACGTTTGATACCACTTTTGTTGGATTTGAAAAAGGTGGGGGGGCCAACTTCACTCACCAGGTGGAGCAGTGAGCTCATGGGGCAGTCCCAGGATGTCAGAGCATAGGTGATTATGAGGGGACTAATGACTCTCTCCCCTTTATAGTGACAAAAAAGACTGGCGAGAGGAGAGTGTGTAGTGGAGGAAGCCACAAAGAGGGCAGAGAGACCGTGTCGAACTCAATAAGAGTGCTTGTGGTCAAAAATAAAGCTTACACCATGCTAATCGTACACTGTGTGGGTCCGGTCATTTCACACTTCTCTTTAGCTGCCTGAGGACAGAATGTCCCTCTCACCTCTTACTGTGTTTTTGTAGAATAGTTCCCACTGGCACCCTAGAACAGCATCAGAAGCAGATTTTAACTTTGGGCATATCACTAATGCCATAACACACTGGACAAGGATACAGAGTCCAAAGAACACCTTTGAGATCTGTGCTTACTCCAGAGTCCATATTCTCAACACACCCCACCCACCACTTTAATCACACTCTAGATCTTGTTTTAACATATGGCATAGAAACTGAACATTTAACAGTGTTTCCTGAAAACCCTCTGCTGTCTGATCATTTCCTGATAATATTTACATTTACAATAATTGATTACACAGCAGTGGAGAGTAGACTTTATCACAGTAGATGTCTTTCTGAAAGTGCTGTAACTAAGTTTAAGAATATAATCCACCCACTGTTATCATCTTCAATGCCTTGTACCAACATAGAGCAGAGCAGCTATCTGAACGCTACCCCAACAGAGGTCGATTATCTTGTTAATAATTTTACCTCCTCACTACGTACGACTCTGGATACTGTAGCTCCGGTGAAAACTAAGGCCTCAAATCCAAAGTACCTGACTCCGTGGTATAATTCTCAAACACGTAGCCTAAAGCAGATAACTCGTAAGCTGGAGAGGAAATGGCGTGTCACAAATTTAGAGGATCATCATTTAGCCTGGAGAAATAGTTTGCTGCTTTATAAGAAAGCCCTCCGCAAAGCCAGAACATCTTACTATTCGTCACTGATTGAAGAAAATAAGAACAACCCCAGGTTTCTCTTCAGCACTGTAGCCAGGCTGACAGACAGTCAGAGCTCTACTGAGCCAACCATCCCTTTAACGCTAACTAGTAATGACTTCATGAACTTCTTCACAAATAAAATTTTTATCATTAGAGAAAAAATTACCAATAATCATCCCACAGATGTAATATTATCTACAGCTACTTTCAGTACCACTGATGTTAAGTTAGACTCATTTTCTCCAATTGATCTGAGTTAGCTTCAATAATTAATTCCTCCAAACCATCAACGTGTCTTTTAGACCCCATTCCTACAAAACTGCTCAAAGAAGTCCTGCCATTAATTAATTCTTCAATCTTAAATATGATCAACCTATCTCTAATAATCGGCTATGTACCACAGGCCTTCAAGCTGGCTGTAGTTAAACCTTTACTTAAAAAGCCATCTCTAGACCCAGCTGTCTTAGCTAATTATAGGCCAATCTCCAACCTTCCTTTCATATCAAACATCCTTGAAAGAGTAGTTGTCAAACAGCTAACAGATCATCTGCAGAGGAATGGCTTATTTGAAGAGTTTCAGTCAGGTTTCAGAGCTCATCACAGCACAGAAACAGCTTTAGTGAAGGTTACAAATGATCTTCTTATGGCCTCTGACAGTGGACTCACCTCTGTGCTTGTCCTGCTAGACCTCAGTGCTGCGTTCGATACTGTCGACCATAATATCCTATTAGAGCGATTAGAACATGCTGTAGGTATTACAGGTACTGTACTGCAGTGGTTTGTATCATATCTATCTAATAGACTCCAATTTGTACATGTAAATGGAGAGTCCTCTTCAGACACTAAGGTCAATTATGGTGTTCCACAGGGTTCAGTGCTAGGACCAATTCTGTTTACATTATACATGCTTCCCTTAGGCAGCATCATTAGAAGACATAGTATACATTTTCACTGCTATGCAGATGACACACAGCTCTATCTATCCAGATTCTTACTCTGGATGGCATTACCTTGGCCTCCAGTAACACTGTGAGGAACTGTGATGGCTGCATGCAACCACACAATTGAGATACTTAGGTAATATTCATTTGATCTTTTGTCTTATGTTTACGTTATGCTCTAAAGCTTCTGTGATCATAAGTTAACTAATTTGATATTTTGAGTTTACCTGTAATGCATGACAGCACTAAGCTATAGCCCAAATGGTGGCATAGACTTTGCTTTGCATTGTTTGTTATTTTATATAGGTATGTTATATTAATTATATTTCTGCTCTTTCTGAGTTACCTGACCTCCGCTCCAGTCCTTCCTGGTTTGGCTGAAAGGGGAGGCTGAGGGTGGAGCTGGTTTAAATGCAGAAGCCAATAAAGTGAATTGGACCATCTATTGTGATCATGTAGGGGGAATGGGGTTCTTCTTGAATGATGGTTAGCTGTTATCTCTTTAGTTTTCACCTTTGGTGTATATAATGGTTTGTTCATTTGCCATATAACTAGAGCTGTTTCTCATTTGGGCAGGTCAGTTTGTTGAGTTATGTTTTTGTTAAGTGACTTTTGAGTAGCGGTCTGTTAAGTTAACCTCTTTTATGGGCCCACTTGGTTCTTAAAAAGTTTATTTTTGTTATTTTGAATTTTTGTAATCATCTGGTCCTTTTGGGGGTATAATATAACCCTTTTTTTTTTTTTTAAGATTATATTTGTGCCTGTGTTCCTGGCTGCTCAGATCATGACAGGAACCTTGGAGTCATTTTTGACCAGGACATGTCCTTCAATCCACATATTAAACAAATACGTAAGACTGCTTTCTTCCATTTGTGCAACATCTCTAAAGTTAGAAATATCCTGTCTCAGAGTGATGCTGAAAAACTAGTTCATGCATTTATTACTTCCAGGCTGGACTACTGTAATTCATTATTATCAGGATGTCCTAAAAACTCACTGAAAAGCCTTCAACTGATCCAAAATGCTGCAGCAAGAGTCCTGACAGGGACTAGAAAGAGAGAGCAGATTTCTCCTGTTTTGGCTTCCCTTCATTGGCTTCCTGTTAAATCCAGAATTCAAAATCCTGCTCCTCACATACAAGGTCTTAAATAATCAGGCCCCATCTTATCTTAATGACCTTGTACTACCATATCACCCTATTAGAGCACTTCGCTCTCACACTGCAGGCCTACTTGTTGTTCCTAGAGTATTTAAAAGTAGAATGGGAGGCAGAGCCTTTAGTTTTCAGGCCCCTCTTCTGTGGAACCAGCTTCCAGTTTGGATTCAGGAGACAGACACTATCTCTACTTTCAAGATCAGGCTTCAAACTTTCCTTTTTGCTAAAGCATATAGTTAGGGCTGGACCAGGTGACCCTGAATCCTCCCTTAGTTATGCTGCAATAGACGTAGGCTGCCGGGGATTCCCATGATGCATTGAGTTTTTCCTTTCCAGTCACCTTTCTCACTCACTATGTGTTAATAGACCTCTCTGCATCGAATCATATCTGTTATTAATCTCTGTCTCTCTTCCACAGCATGTCTTTATCCTGTTTTCCTTCTCTCACCCCAACCGGTCGCAGCAGATGGCCCCGCCCCTCCCTGAGCCTGGTTCTGCCGGAGGTTTCTTCCTGTTAAAAGGGAGTTTTTCCTTCCCACTGTCGCCAAAGTGCTTGCTCATAGGGGGTCATATGATTGTTGGGTTTTTCTCTGTATGTATTATTGTGCGATCTACTGTACAATATAAAGCGCCTTGAGGCGACTGTTGTTGTGATTTGGCGCTATATAAATAAAACTGAATTGAATTGAAGTGAATTGAATATGGCTACAATCAACACAACCACATTGTGTTGAGAATAACTTACCTAAGAAAGTAATTTGCTACACTACTTGGCTAGCTTTTTGTTAGCATGAAGTCTGCAGAGATGCTTGCAAAGAGGTGAGAGAGTTCTGTTAGCAATATAAGGCTGTTATTTCTGTCCTTGATGCAGTCTGCATTCTAACTTTGCACACTTGTCTATTTGTGCAATAAGAACAACAGCAATATTGGTCAAAAGGTCAGAGGCCGGTAACTGAACTGCACCCAGAGCAGAGATGGGAGGAACGATTTAACAATGTTTAATTTCAGAACTAACACTTGGCAGTGACAAAATATACAGTGGCTTGGCGAACATACTGTGGTAACGTGGCTGTGGCAAAACAGAAACAGGACCGGGAAGGCAACTGGGGCTTGACGGGTACATACCGAGGAGAGGAGAATGGAATTAGAATGCAGCCAGCGGTGAGCTCCAGAAAAACGGAGTATAATAGTTTCCCAGCTTCCTTTGCAGGAGTGACAGGAGGGTTGAGGGAGAGGTGGCGTAGGTCCAGGTGAGTTTGACGATGTGAACTGGCTGACCTGAGTTCTGTTGGTTCTGAGACAGTGAGATGATAGGAGGGCAGGCAGGTGAGGCACGGAGAGATTTCCAGAGAGCAGGTAGGAAATCCAGAATCCAAGAGAGGAGTAGTTCTGAGCCGTGGAGTTTCCGGAAGTAACTAGAGTGCAAGACAACAAGGTAACAAGGTAAGTAATGCACTTGGGGTAGAAAGCATGAAACGTGAGGCCTGGTTACCAACATAGAGTTGTTGATGAACTGGTGGAGAAGGGACATCAGCATGGAGCTTAAATCTGCCAGTCTAGTTGCCTCAAGAATGGGTTATCTGTCAGGAATATGGGCAGTGGATCAAGCCCCAACTCCTCCAGTCCTCATGTTTAGGCATAACCCTCAGTTACACCGAGTACATCAGTGTATGTGTGTTAATAAAAGTGCTGCCATCAAAGTGTAAAATTACCACTACTCCATTTTTCTTGTCTACTCAAAGCACTTGCAGTAGAAAGCAGTGTGAGTGCACAATTGGAGTAGAAAGGTGCCATAAAAGTACCAGAAACTTACATTTATTTTTTTTAACAGAAAAGTTACAATATCTGTTCGTGCAGCTAGTTGGTAATCGTTCTCTGCTTCCACGTTTGCACTGCAACTCATTTCATATCATAAACCTCTGTCCACACCATCTCAGCAATCTTAATTATATTTAGCCACCTTAATTATAACATCAGTGAATGCACAGCAGTCTTTATTACTGGTTTCATGTGCTCTCAGTCAAGATTACAGTTGAGCTGCATCGAGTGTTCCCCTTTGTCCTGTGATCTGCAATCCTTTCTCTGCCTTTGTTGTGATGGTCTCCTCTTATCAGACCTTTTAAATGTCCTTCACCCCTGCAGACCAGTCCAGCTGATGAGACTGTGCCAATACTCACAACAGGCACAGTGACTCAGTCACCCATTACCCTCAAACACTGACGAGAACAGAGAACATTTGCATCAGTTAATTAGTAAAGATGCCCTCGACTGTGAAATGAGACACTCATTAGCATATATTAGGAATGTGGTGCAAAGCTGTTTCTGTCCTGGGATGTAAACGGGAAGGTTTACAGCGTACACAGCAGACGAGATTTCAAAAGGGCTGATGAAACGAGGAGACAGTTTTTTAGATTCTGTGTGGAGCTGAATATTTTAGGTAGACAACCAGACTTTCTGAACTTGTGAGTACTCGGTGTGGAAAGGCAATCACTGTCGACTTGTTGCTAATTTTCTGCAGTCTTCTTTAGCGCAGACTGGGTTGCCTTCCAGAGGCGCTGACGTGGAGATGATGCTGGACATACAGGACATTGAGTTCAGCCTCCTGAGAAGGGAAAAATGGAGGCTGCACCGCAATAAGGCTGAGCTAGAAAGTTAACCAGGAAGAATTTGCGGGAATTTTAACATTTCATAGTTTTTGTGTTGAGATACAGGAGTGAACTAAAACACCACTTTAACCTTGCATTGTAGGTAACAAACAAGCTGTCAATCCAAAAGGTTATTTGGTTATTAATTATGTTTGCAATTCCTCTTGGTCCATGTGATGGCCACACATGGTAAGCTCCACACCTCACCACCAGGTCATTCACTTTAGTTTACTTTGCGGTCACTACTTTAAATATATTCAACTTATTGTTCAATATTGTTTCTTTATTAAATTTATTTTTCCATTACACCTTCCATCATTTATATGGCGTGCACACATACTAACACTGCAAGGTCAAAGTTCTGTTTGATGTTATATTAATACATCTTTCTTTGCTTGAGTTTCCTGAGGTTTGACTTCTCCTTCCTGTCTGGCAAAGGGCTGGGAGAGCTGAAGTACCACTGACTAATTGGATGAAACCACATGCTTCATTGCTGGGGGGTGTTTCAAGTTTGTTTAATTGTTTTGTATTAGTTGGTTATATGGCAGCCATTTTGTTTCCCCCTTGTGTGTCATTTGGTTTAGCTAAGCCAGTATTTAAGTTCCCCTCGTGTGTCATTTCAGAAGGTCAGTTTGGCTTATGTTTGTTTGAGGTTATGTTAATTGTTATCTTGAGTTTAGTTTATTGACTTGACCTCTATTAGTTTGCCTGTTTAAGTTTTGGCTTTGTTAAATATCTTTTCATATTTTGGGTCAATAAAACCCCTTTTTCGAACTAAACACCTGTGTCCTTTATGCCTTACTGCTTGGTCCCTGACAGTCTGGTTAACAAACTGATAAAAAAAAAAAAAAACATGCTTCAGATGAGTGAGCATCTAATCTATTATGTCTAGTCAAGTGGTCAGGTTCAAATTAACTGTGGCTATTTACTGTTAAATAGGCTGTTTAGTAACTATGTAGCTGCTGAGGCTAACTGGATACAGAAGTACTGCAAAGTCAGCAGAATGCCAGGAGTTAAAAGTACTACAACAGTGTGTGCAGTAAGCAACACAGAAATTCATGTCCCCCCCCCCAAACAACTGCACAGACAGTTTATGCCTTAGTTTGCAGTGGTTTGAATCATATCTGTGTAATAGATTCCAGTTTGTTCGTGTAAATGGAGAGTCCTCTTCACACTAAGGTTGATTATTTACATTATACATGCAGAACATACGTTTTCACCGCTATGCAGATGATACACAATTTATTTACCCATTGAGCCAGATTACATACACCAAATATTTAAATTGCAGGAATGATTTAGGATATAAAGATCTGGATGGACTCTAATTTTCTGTTTTGAATGCAGGTAAAACTGACGTTATTGTACTCAGCTCTAAAAATCTTAGAAATAAGGTGTCCAACTAGATGCTTACTGTGGATGTCATGCGGCAGCAAGAGTAACGACAGGGACGACAAAGAGAGCGCAGATTTCTGCCTTATTGGCTTCACTTCATTGGCTCCCTGTTAAATCCTGAACCAAATTTAAAATCCATCTCATCACACACAAGGTTTTGAATAATCAGACCCCATCTTATCTTAATGACCTTATAGTGCACTATCACCCCAATAGAGATCTTATTCTCTTCTAAGCACTCTACTTTTAAAAACACTCCAGCAGTCTGCAACACTCAGTTTTCCTTGTTTGAGGCCCAACATGTGATGTGTTGCAGCATTGGAGCTGGTACCTTACAAAAGTACATCTGAAGTTATTGACAAAGTAATAACTCATCACTGCAGTGCTCTGTCTCATCAGATTGGTCATATAAGTGATTTTTGCCATGTGTGAAGCATAGGTTCTGGAAAGCAGTCTATACATCAACATACAGTGTGTAAGCAACCTTACACAGTGTATGTGTAAGATCTTGCTTAGGATGCTGCATTGAAGAAAATTGAGGTGAAGGAGGAGGCAAAGCAGATGGAGCAAACAGAAAGCAGCATGCAACGCTGTGGGAAGCGGCTAAGATTGTCCAAAACAATATTGAAACATTCTGCTGATCCTCTTACCTTTGGAAGGAGAAAGTACTGATTTGTGGCAAGGCGACTAAGCACTGGCTCGTGCTTTTCAACCTGTTTTTTCAATGGCTAGTGTCAACAGGTCTATTCTGACATAAATGGAGAGAAAGTTTATTTACAAGTTAGTGAATGATAATGAATGAGAAACAGGTTAGCACAGTCAATTCTATTTCCAGGCAAAGGGTTTGGTATTGCAGACGCTCCGTGGACACACACACATGTGCTGTCAGTTTTTGGGTCTCTGGGTTTGCAAAGAGGTCTGCATAGAAAGAGGGATTAATCCAGGGCAAGATGAACAGATGGAGTTTTAGAGTTTTATTAATTATGACTGAAGCAAGCGCTGAAATCAGGTCATGTAGTTAAAGTTAGATCCACAACTTTTTGGAACTTTGCTTCTGTACACCACCACAGCAAATTTTAAGTCACATTTTTCAACTTTAATTCAAGAGACTTAACAAAGGTACTCAGGCATTTTTAGGCATTTTTATACCATCCATCCATCCATCGTCTTATTTGGGGCCGGGTCCTGGGGGTAGCAGCCTAAACAAGGACGCCCATTCCTCACTCCTCCCAGCCACCTCCTGCAGCTGGCCAGCCAAGAGTAATCCCTCCTGTGTGTCCTTGGTCTGTCCCAGGGGCCTCCTCCCAAAAAACCTCACCCAGGAGGCATCCTTGTGAGTTTCCCGAGCAACTTTAACTGGCTTCTCTCCGCTTGAGCATCTTGTCCCTGATCTAGAGTGGGCACTCCACCTTTTTATGGATGAGGACCATGGCCTCAGACTTGGGGGTGTTAATTCTCACTTCTGTTGCTTCACACTTGGCTGTGAAAAGCAGAGACTGATGGTCACCACCTAATGAACCCAGCAGAACCACAACATCTGCAAAAAGCAGAGATGAGATTCTGAGGCCACCAAAAAACACTTGACTACACACAGGAATTTTTTCCATACAAACTATGAACAGATTCGGTTACAAAGGGCAGCCCTGGCTGAGTCCAACACACACTGCAAGTGAGTCCAGCTTATTGCAGTGCAGACCTCCTGCAATGGTTATACAGGGATTGAATAGATCTTAGCAATAGACACCCCATACTCCCGAAGCACCCACGGGAACATGGTTGTCTTCTCCAAGTCCACAAAATACATGTGGAGGCAAACTCCCATGTACCCTCAGTGCATGGCTCCTCCTGTGTCCAAGGTTCAATTAATGGCCTAACTCTCCTCTCTAGTACCCTGGCGAGGAGAGTTAGTCCCAAGGAGGCTGAGGAGTGTGATCCCCCTGCAGTTCGGGCGCACCCTTTGGTCCCCCTTCTTAAAGATGGGGACCATGATCCCAGTCTCCCAGTCCAGAGGCACCATCAAGATCTCCAGACAATATTGTAGCGATATATTAACCAGGACAGCCCTACAACATCCAGAGCCTTTAGGAACTCAGGGAAAACTTCATCTACCCCAGTGCCCTGGGCACCAAGGAGTTATTTAACTGCCTCAATGACCTCGCTCCTAGTGATGGGAGAGTCGTCACCCTCGTCCCCAGACTCTGCTTCCTTTAGAGAAGACATGTCAGTGGGATTGTAGAGGTCCTTGAATGATTCCTTCCAACACCCGATTCTGTCCTCAGTTGAGGTAAACAACACCCCATCCCCATGATCCACCATGTGAGAAGAGTACCACTTTTAATTCAATTCAAGCCAAGTCAATTCAATTTTATTTATATAGCTCCAAATAAAACAGTGTTCCCTCGGGGTACTTTATATTATAAGGTAAAGACCATGCAATAATACAAAAAAACAAAGAAAACTCCAACAGTCAGATGACCCCCTGTAATGAGGTCTTTGGGATAAGATGGGGCCTGATTATTCAAGACGTTGTATGTGATGAGAAGCATTTTAAACACATCATCTTGTTTTGCCATGTTGTTTGGCTGGCTGTTGTTATAAAACTAGGTTGAATTGACCACCTCTAAAGGAAGCAGCTGAAAGAAAAAAAAGAAGTCAATATTTGATGATGCATGTGACACATTATTGAAAAAGTAAGGTAAAAAAAAAAATTGTATAATATAATCCATATAATGCATTACCTTTTAAAAAAATTAACAATTAACATGTAATACAAAGATGATTTTTGTGAGTATCCCAACACTTCATACATATCCCAGAGCTGTACGTTGTATGAGGTTTGTGGTGATGCTGCAGTGATAATTTTGTCTTTGATACTGGTGAGCTCCTCAGCACTGGAGAGAAAATGCAGTTTCTTTCCAGTATTTTCCGTGTTAGATCGAATGTGTCAAAGTGATACAGCTAAACCTTGACACGGTAATATGCCATCAGGAAAATTAAGAAAGGAAACAGCTATTTCTTTTCATGAGATTATCTTTAACAGTGGCAACACAAAGAGATGATTATATTTCTCACCAGAAACGGAAAATAAACACTTACAAAAGATTTGATGCTATGTTAAGTAATTGAAAATAACAGAATAACATCCTCTAATATACTGACAGACCTCTAACATCCTTCCATCCCCTTGTCTTGAGGATAAAGTAATAGCATCTGTGGGAGCTGTTGGAGCCCTGCAGAAGATTAGCCACATCCTAAATCAAACAGGCTTAGAGTCTCTCCAGATGAATGTAAAGCATCATTTTTATGTGTTCTGGACATAAAGGCCAACACATGAAGGATTAGAGCAGGAAAATACAGCTCTGTTTATTTTATACAGGTCTAAAAAATATTCTTTCCTATTAAACTCTCTGATCTGAACTTGATAAATAATGTCCAATAAGATCTATTTACACTGACTGCCCTGACACAAAGTTTTATTCATGTTTCATCAGTACTGTTGCTGCAACATTTTGGATCAACTGAAGGCTTTTTAGGGAGGTTTTCAAGGCACCCTGATAATGCCAATAACAGTACTCCAACCTAGAAGTAATAAATGCATGGCCAGGATGAAGTAGGTTTGATCGTTGTTCTGGCAATCTGTCGTGAAACAAAGTTGTGTTGCGTTTTTGATTGTTAGAATCAACGGGTTTACCTTTCTGGTGGCTGTGTCTCATCTCACCTGAGCTCTGGTCAGTGAGAAATATGCCTGCGCTTGTGCGGAGGAGCTACCCACTATGGGAATTGCTGTCCAACCACTGGGCCTCATGCTCCAAAGGATCCAATCACTGCCTCCTGCCACTCGGGCGCGTCTGGTGAGTGTGGAGTTGGGCCCGTTGTTGTCCAGTGTCGTGGGCAGCTTGGGATCTCCTACATTCATCCACCAGAGGGCTGCTCTGGTCACGCCTCGCCTTCCAGTGTTTCAGCCTGAAGTCCTTCAACAGAACCCAGTTGCCTGGTTTAAACAGGTGTAGAGGTCCTTCTACTGGTCTGGGCAGGGCTGCTTTCACTGTGACACCATTGCGTGGACATGCCTGTCCATTGTGGGGGTTCTGCCCCCATTCTGGCAGGATGTCCATACAACACCTTGTAGGGGCTAAGGTGTGCTGGAGGTCTGGTTCACATGCGCATTTGGCCAAGTGAGGCTAGTTTCTTTGCAGCATTTTGCTAGTTTGGTTTTTAAGCAGCCGTTCATTGTCTCCACTGCACCTCCAGACTGTGGGCGATTTGCACAGTGTGTCCTTTTCTGCCTGAGAGGCGAATGACTGCACAGTGGAGATGTCAGCGAGGTCAGGTGTGGGCAATGGAGCTAACAGGAGTTGCAAAGGCTGGCCTTCTGAGGGTGCTGCTTTCACGGCTGCATCAGCAGCAGCATTTCCCTGTAAGACTGGATCTGTTTACCTGTGTGCGCTGTGCATTGTTCCACAGCGATGCGAGCAGGTACAAGGATAGCTTCCAGCAACGGAGATAGCTGGTCAGCAGTCTGGATTGGTTTCCCATCGGATTTCAGGAATTTCCTATGTCTCCACAGGGCGCCAAGGTCATGCACCACACCAAATACATAGCAAGAGTCAGTGTAGCTGGTGACAGAGTGACGTCCAGTGAGGCTTCTGTGAGTGCAACAAGTTCTGCTGTCTGTGCAGAGAAGTCGCTGGATTATGTGTGGTGCAGCGCTTTACTGTGATGTTGGGTATGTCAAGCAGTACAGAGGAGTACCTGAGCCAGCGAGCTGCAGAGATGTGAAGTTTTCTGCTCTAACAGAATAATGGAAACTGCGTGGGGTACCTGTGCTGTTAGAGGGGAATGTCCGGCTATGTCACGAGAGGTGAGTACAGCCTTTTCACACGCTGCAACCGCGGGAGGCCCCCAGCAAGGCCTGCAGCTACCGGGTCAAGCTTAGAGGAGTAGTAAGCAACAGGCTGGAGCAGATCCCCCTGCTGCTGTAAAAGAACAGAAGACATGAAACCATTTTTTTCCTCCACCATCGGAGTGTAAGGACCCTCCAGGGTCCAGGTAATGCATTGGTGTGTGGACAGGTTCTTACCATGTATGCGTGCGGCCAGCGGAGCTGCCGCAGAGGAATAATGTGGTATAAAATTGCGGCAGTATGAGGTAGCCCCAAGGAATGACATCATCTGCTGTTTAGTACGTGGTTATAGAATGTTTGTGACAGCCTCCACCCTTTTGGAGGAGATCTGTCGGGAATTACAGGAAATGACGTGGCCTAGGAATGTGACCTGCTCTGTACAGAACTGAAGTTTAGATTTGCTGGCTTGTGACCCTTGTGATACAGGTGGTTTAAACAGGAGAGAGAACCTGCACTGCATTGTTCTTGTTTGGGTGCACACAGTAACAAATCATCAACATACTGCAGTAAGACTGAGCCTTGTGAGAGATTCAAATCAGGCAGAGAGTCCCTCAGGACGCGTTGTAGATTGTGGGAGATTTGCAGTAACCTTGACACAAGCGAGTGAAGGTGCAGGGCTTTCCCCGGAACTCAAAGCAAACCATAATTGGCTGTCTGGGTGTACTGGAACAGAGAGAAATGCATTAGATAAATCAACAACAGTGAAACACTTGGTGTTAGATGGGATCTGAGACAGAATGGTGTGGGGTTTGGAACTACAGGGGCTCTAAGGCACTACAGCCTTATTTATGGCTTGTAAATCCTGCACAAAACGCCACTGAACAGGTTTGTTGGGTCCTCTAATTTTCTTTACAGGAAACAGTGGAGTGTGAATGGGTGAAGTGGGACGTGGCACAACTACTCCTGCTTTTAGCAGAGAGTCAAACACTGGGGTTTTTCATCTATAACTTCCTGTTTCAGGGGATATTATCTCTGACATGGACGAAAGGAGGACTTTGGAGTTATTACTACCGCCTTACAGGCTTTAATCAATCCTACATCATACTTTGACAAGGCCCACAGTCTGTCGGGGACCTCTGCCAGCAGTGGGTCAGACTGCATAGAGTCTGGAGGGTGGGTCGTTTGGACCAAACATCAGCTGAGCAAACACAATGAATTGTGCACAACATAACTTTCTTGTACGTATTCAGACTTGGGAGAATTACACTGTGGGGTCCTCTGTAGCCTGCCAGTCACAGGTTCTGTTGCACCATACTTCCTCAGATCTGTCACCAGGGCCTTGTGGGGAGGTCTCCAGCAGCCATGAAGCAGTGATCTGGAGACATACAATGCTTCACTGCCTGCACAAAGTTCTCTGCCACAGGCCCGTCTCCCAGCTTGGTGATGCCATCAAAACAGGAGATCAAATTTATGTTTGATTTGCACATGACATTAGCTGGATACAGGTCAGACCACAAAAATCCATGCTTAAATTTTGATCCTTTGTCATCTATGCAAGACAGCAGTGTGGTGGTAAATGGACTGATTCTTATATAGCGCTTTTCTACTCTCCCGGAGTACTCAAAGCGCTCTGTACAACACACCACATTCACCCAGTCACACAAGCACTACCTCTATACTGAGTGCTTTCTAACTACACTCACACACATTCATACTCCGATGGATGCATTGGAGAGCAACTTGGGGTTAGTATCTTGCCCAAGGACACTTGGCATGCAGACTGGAGGAGCCTGGGATCGAACCTCCAACCTTCCGATCAGTCGGTGACCTGTTCTACCTCCTGAGCTACAGCCACCCTAGGCCAAGAAATGAACTTCTCACATTTCTCACATTTGGAGTAAGGGAATCTTCCCCCCAGCACGGGCTGGGGTGTGAGAGAGCCTGACCTTAAAACAGAGTGAGTGGCTCCTGAATTTTACAGCATCACATTAAAAATAAGTGATGCTGTAAATCAGACTGATGGTACACGAGCGCAGAGGCTTCAGAACTTAGAATCCTCCGGTTTCTAAGATTTCTTCAACTATAAAATAATCCAGCGACAGCTGTCAGAATTTCCACAGCTACACAGCAAAAAGTAACTAGTAGTTATTTCATCAAACTTCATCTTCCAAAATGAAAGCATAAACACAATGTAACTCAGTGTACCGCAGTAACCTGAATCCTTCCATCAGAAGATGTGGCATCACTGCTTTGAAAGTTAATGATCACATTACGACCCTGTTCCTTTGGGCTCAGCCCTCCTGACTGTCAAAGTCAGTTTATTTGAGCAAGGATTCAGCTTTACAGTAGTTTTCTTAGGAACACTGAACGCCACAGAAGGACACGGTATGAATGTGATGAATCTTGGAGCCACTTTACACTTTACTTTAGTGATACAGCTGATCACAGCCTGGACACAAACTGGCTTCCACAACAGTGAACAGTGTTGTTCACAGGGGACACAGATTGCTTCTTTCACTCCTCTTTCAAACCATCTGTCTTCTGTGTCCAAAATGTGAACACTGGTGTCCTCGAAGGAGTGACCTTTGACCTTTAGATGCAGATGGACCTCAGAGTCTTGTCCCGTGGAGGGGAGACAGGGGAGACACAGAGACAAAATCAAAGAATGAGAAATCACCAAAAATATAACCAGAAACTAACTGTCTCAAAGAATATTACTAACCAAAAACATAAACACTGGGTCACCAGACTCAGGACCATGACAGGCACTGTGTCATCTGTAGCACCACCAACTAAACCCTCTGCGTGTGATACTATTATGCAGAGCGGTATGTTGTTATTTTAATGTTGAAGGACACACAAATTGTAATGCCTTACAAATGGACTGATTCTTTTAGAGCTCTTTTCCACTTTATTAGAATTAGAATTAGAATTAGAATAGAATTCAACTTTATTGTCATTGCACATGTCACAGGTACAGGGCAACGAAATGCAGTTTGCATCCATCCAGAAGTGCTTTAGCCGTGATATAGATATATTACAATATATATTAGCAATAATATAGATGTGTAAGTATATTACAGAAATGGGTCTATTATCGTATGTTATAATGTACACAGTGTGAAGTATGTTATGAATATTCTATAACTATAAGTATGTACAGGCTGTAGTGAGTACAAGCTATGTACAGGCTATGTACAGGATATAAATATGAAATAAAAACTATACAGAAATATGAGATATACAGTTATACAGAAATGTGAACTATGTAAGTTATAAACAGTTGTGGGATTAAAAATTATCGTATGTACAGAATGATTATCTACACAGAACTATACAGTAGTGGTAGGGTAACCCTTTATACACCTTGCTTCGTTCTCACATTCACACACATTCACACTTAGGGTTAGTGCCCAAGGATTTTTGGCATGCAGACTGGAGGAATCAAACCACCAACCTCCCGATTATGACCTGACCACCACCTGAGCTACAGCCACATATACATCAATCTTTTACATTAACATATAACTGAGAAGTAATATTACAGATATTACAGGGCCTAGTGTAAAAAGAAATAACAACAAAAAAACAGGGTGTGGTTGGTGGCTCGGCTGCAGGGGAGGCGTGGAGCAGCGGGTTCAGGGTGTGGTGTCAGGGAAACTGGTTTTTCACAGCCGGTGAGCATTTTCTAATCATGCCTTCCCCATTTCAGTAGCAGCTGGGCCGGGGAGAAGGAGGCTGCTGCTTCAGGAGAGCACCGGAGCCAGGGCAGCACGACCTGCAAAGTGCCAGAGCGACAAAGCAGA